>NW_017731420.1:1850641-1856761 GCF_001890085.2 Hipposideros armiger | reverse complement strand
AGGAAGGAAGGAAGGAAGGAAGGAAGGAAGGAAGGAAGGAAGGAAGGAAGGAAGGAAGGAAGGGAAAAAACCAGCAGAGATTGTGGCTGAGAGAGAGGGCGGCTGCAGTCCCTGCTGCTCCTCTTAAGGGGAGCGCACCAGACTTACTCACCGATGGAATCACTGGCTCTGAGCTCCAGCACTGGGGCAGCAGCTGAAGAGGCAGCAGGGACATATCGGGGGAACTGGGTTGTTTGGATTCAGGATGGGGGCTAGAGAGGCAGCTTTCTTCCAGACACAGGAGCTGGTAGAAGCCATTGTTTCTTTGTTGAGCCATCCCCCTTCCCAGCCTCCAGACACAGGGGGACGTCATATCTGAGTCTCCATCAAGCTGGCTGACACCATTTGTTCACCACACCCTGGTGATTTGAGACCCTGCACCGCCCAACTTTCAAGCACACCCAAGCCACTTCCAGTGGCTTTTTCATACAAACCACCTGCCTTGGTTCATGCTGCAGACTTTCCTAGGACCTTTCAAAGGTTCGCAGAACCCAAACAAGCAGGATCTGGCTTAAGCGTGTCCAGTACCTCTGGCTGAGCAGCTCTAAGCCCAGCACTAGCAGCAGCTGACCTTGGTTCGCAGCTTGGCCTCTCAAGGCACTTCCAAGCATGGCACGTGCAGCGGCCATCTGCGGATCTGTTTGTAGCTCCTGCCAAGTGGCCCTGCATGGGGAAAGGGCTGTGACTGAACTTCACCTGCAGTGGGTCCCCTCCCAGGTGACCCCGAGGCTGGCACACCCATTGGCCAGCTTCAAAAAGAGCTGCAGCATCACTCAGCTGCCTCCAAGGATGGCACACCCTAGGGGGTATTGGGCAGACACCTAATGAGGCAGATTCCACTCTGTAGTGTCAGCCACTTCACCACAATTCCTCCACTATAGTCACAACCAGTCCTTATAACCAATGAGCCTGAGGGCCAATTGTTTCCATTGATGTGCAAATAGCAACCAAGGCTCAACTACACGAGGAAGGCACACACAACCCACACAAGGGTCACACCAGGAGTGTGTGACTCAGGTGATCAGGAAGACTGATCCACAGAGCCCCACAGCACACCTACTACATGAAGCCAGTCTATTAAGATCTGAAGACACAGCAGCACTACCTAATACATAGAAACAAAGGGAGGCAGCCAAAATGGGGAGACAAAGAAACATGTCCCAAATAAAACAACAGAACAAAGCTCCAGAAAAAGAACTAAACAAAATGGAGACAAGCAATCTGTCAGATACAGAGTTCAAAACAGTGGTTATAAGGATGCTCAATGATCTTAGGGAGAACTTCAACAAAGAGATAGGAATCTTAAAAATGGAGAAAGAAAACATAAAAAAGAAACAGTCAGAAATAAGGAAGAGAACAACAAAAATGATACATCACAGGGCGACTGGTTAGCGCAAGTGGTTAGAACACAGGTTCATAACACCAAGTTTGTCACTTCGATTCCTATATGGGCCAGTGAGCTGTGCCCTCCATAACTAGATTGAAAACAACAACCTGACTTGGAGCTGATGGGTCCTGGAAAAACACTCTACTCCCCAATAAAATTAAAAAAACAAATAAATACATTACAGGTAGTAAACAGATTAGATGAAGCAGAGGATCAAATTGTTGATGTTGAAGATAAGGTAACAGAAAACACCCAAACAGAAGAGCAAAAAGAAAAAACAATCCAAAAAATGAGGAGAGTTTAAGGGGCCTCTGGAACAACATCAAGCATACCAAATTTTGCAATATAGGGGTACCAGAAAGAGAAGAGAGCAAGAAATTGAAACCCTATTTGAAGAAATAATAATGGAAAAATTCCCTAACATGGAGAAGGAAATAGATACATGAGGTGTGATCAAACAATACAGTGAATGTTTAAATAAAACAAAATTTATTACAGTAAAAGACACATTGCCATTAATCCCCTCAAAATATCTCCCCTCACTTTCGCTTTGAACACACTTATACCATCATTCTTGCCACTTTCTGAAGCAGTTTTGAAAGTCCTCTTTCGTAGATGTCTTTAGTTGCACTGCTGTGGCTGCCTTGATGTCCTAAATCGATTCAAAGCATTTACTTTTCATGGTCATTTTCACTTTGGGGAAGAGCCAGAAGTCACAAGGTGCCAGATCCAGTGAATAAGGTGGATGAGGACACACTGATATGTTTTTATTTAACAGGAATTGCAGTATACCAGAAGCGAGGTGTGACACAGAACATTGTCATGATAGAGAATGATTTACAGCACACTTTAAAACACACCTTCTCTCAACCATAGCTCACACCTGACTAACTGCACTGAACAAGCTGAAATGTGCCACATACTGTTACTAAGGTTCAAGCGTTGCTTCCCGTATTGAAGATCCCTGCCTTTCTGTTGGATGGCACTCAGCAGCAGCTTTCATCGTATTGTTTGATAACACCACATACAAACCCAGGAAGCACAGAACCCAAAGGGGTCCACACCAAGACACATCATTAAGTAAAACGCCTAGGGTTAAAGACAAACAAAGAATCTTAAAAGCAGCAAGAGAAAAGCAATGTTACCTAAAAGAGTGCTCCCATAAGACTGTCTGCTGATTTCTCAACAGAAACTTTGCAGGCCAGAAGGGATTGGCAAGAAATACTCAAAGTGATGAAAAGCAAGGACCTACAATCAAGATTATTCTACCCAGCATAGCTATTATTTAAAATCTAAGGAGAAATAAGGAGCTTCCCAGACAAGAAAAAGCTAAAGGAGTTCATCAACACCAAACCAATATTACAAGGAATCTTAGAGGGGCTTCTTTAAGATGAAAAAATAAAAATAAATATGAATAAAATGGCCATAACTACATACCTGTCAACAATTACTTTCAATGTAAATGGATTAAATGCTCCAAACAATTTGGCTGAATGGATAAGAAAACAAGACCCTTACATATGCTGCTTACAAGAGACTCACCTCACATCAAAAGACACACACAGACTGAAAGTAAAGGGATGGAAAAAGGTATTTCATGAAAATGGAAACAAACAAACATAAAAAAAGCTGGAGTAGCAATACTTACACCAGACAAAAACAGACTTTAAAACAAAGACTATAACAAGACACAAAGAAGGACCTAGTAACCCACTTCTGGGTATTCATCCAAAGAAACCCAAAATGCTACTTTGAGGGGACGTGCTCATCCATACGTTCATTGTTATCATTATTTACAATAGCCAAGATATGAAGGTAACCTGGGTGTCCCTGAATAGATGAATCAATAAAAAAGAGGTGGTACATATATTCAATGGAATATTACACAGCCATAAAAAAGAATGGAATCTTGTCATCTGTGACAACATGGATGGACATAGAGAGAGTTGTGCTGAGTATAGTTAAGTCAGACAGCAAAAGACAAATGTCATATGATTTCATTTATAAGTGGAATCTAAAGAACAAAGTAAACAAACAAACAAAACAGAAACAAACTCACAGATACAAAGAACATTTTGATGGTTGCTATATGGGAGAGGGTTTGGGGGTGGGTGAATAATAAGGGGAAGAGATTAAGACGTACAGATTGGTTGTTACACAGTGGTCATGGGGATGTAGGGTATAGCATAAGGAATATAGTCAATAATATTGTAATAAGTATGTATGGTGGCCGATGGGTAGTAGATTTGTTGGGATGACAGAAGAGAGGAGGTTGGGGGCAGGGTGAAAATGATGAAAGGATTAAGAAATATAAATTGGTAGTTACAAAATAGTCATGGGGGTGTAAAGTATAGAGAATATAATCAATAATATGGCAATAACTAAAATGCACATATAGTGCCAGATGGGTACTAAACTAGTCTGGGAGATCACTTCTTAAATTATATAAATGTGTCTGGGCTGACTGAGTGGCACGTTGGTTAAGAGTTGGCTTGGGACGCCAGCGCTGAGCAGTAGGGCCCCGGTTCAGATCCCACATGAGGGCCAGTGATGCTGCGCCCTCTACAGCTAAGATGTTGAACAACAGCTCAACCTGGAGCTGGGCTGCTGTGAATCACCGGCGACGGCATAGGCTGCAGTGGGGCTGGCTAGCAGCTGCTGTGAGCTGCTGTGAGCTGCTGTGAGCCACCGTGAGCAGCCATCCAATGGCCAGCGAGCAACGGCCTCATGCAGGAAGAGCACAATGATGATACCAACATGGGCCAGTGAAGCAACGTCCTCCACAACTAGGCTGTAGAACAAAAGGACAGCAACTTGTCTATTCCCCTTTCCCAATTCCCCAACGCTGTTCCCCTCCCCCAGTTCCCCAATTTAAAAAATCTTTAAAAAAACAAATTATATAAATCGCTAACCACTATGCTATAACCTGAAATTAATACAAAATAATATTGAATGTCAACTATAATTGAAAATTTTTAAAAGGAAGGAAAAGATAAAGGGGACTAAGAGGTTCAAAGTTCCAGGTATAAAACAAATACATCTTAGGGATGTATTGTGATACCATGGTATAGTGTCAGATGGTTGCTGTACTTATCGTGATCACTTCTTTAGCATAGGGAATATAATCATTAATATGGTAATATCTGTGCATAGTGCCAGGTGGGTACTGTTGAATAACTATGATGTACACCAGAAACTAATGTAATATTGTATGTTAGCTATATTTTAATAAAAATCTTAAAAAACAAAATTATGGTCCAAAAAAAGGCAACCATTTAGAATCGTTCCCTGTAATTATGATCACACAGCTTAAACTTCAATTATATGAATAAATGCTTCCCTGGAAAAAATTAATAAATAAATAAAAAGCATCCATCAGGTTTGATAACTAGAAAATGACTTAGAGCAGTTACTGTAGGAGCTAAGGAATTTTCTGTGAGTTGAGGATATTATCAGTATTATTATTTAAGATGGTCACAGAAGTTCTAAACAACTAAATAACGATAAAAAAGAAAATTAAGTATAAGTATTGACAAGGAGGACACAAAATTATTATATGAAGTTGATTGTATTTTTTACACAGAAAATTCAGAAGATGTAATTGAATAATACTGAATACTGATCAGCTAACAAAATGTAAAAATTAGCTTTTCTACATAACAAAGTGATGAAGAGAATAAAATGGTGAAAAATGGTAACTGAAATTAGCAATAAAATATATAATAGCATTTTCTATCTAAAGAGTTTCTTATATGCAAAAGTTTCTTGAAATATTACTAACCTTTACTATATGTCATATGCTATCAGGTTTTCTATTCTATGCCACATATTTTTAAAATTCTTGCTATGACCCCCTAAATTGCTTTTATAATACAACAACTGGTCAGGAGGCGTAATATGAAATAGGCTGTTCTAGAGATCAAGAACAGAAATTGCAAAGAAAATATTAGATATTGACTCACATTCTTTTCCTACAGAGAGTCACCCATCCTTCAAGTGTGTAGAACAAATGACTACTGGCAACACCAAAACATTTTCAATAGGCATGTGGGGATCTTTGTAAATGTTCAAACTCAAAAATTATAACCACAGATCCTAGAAGAAACAACTTTGTCTTAGGAAATTTTAAGAGCAAGAATTTATCTCTACCATGAAAGAACATTAACATGGTTTCCAGGCAGGAAAAGGTTTAGCAGTAATGAGTCCTCAAATAACCACAGGAGTTAACCTTTAAATGAAATGATTTACCATTATCCAACTGGATTCTCAAATGATCCTTTTTTTTCCTTTAGCAAGATTAAGTTTAGCTGCTCTGCCTCCCAGTAATTTCCAAAGTTCAGTTACTTCCTAATGCAACTCCTGAAATGTGATTTATGTCAGCATAAAAGAGGATACAAGTCCTCCTGTTAGGTAAGGCAGAAAGGCACATGTTAATCCAAAAGCTACCTCAAGCAGTTCAGAACACAGCTCTGTCTTACGCCACTAAAAGTAGGATATTTTATGTTATGTTTATGTTTTATACTCCTAAAGTACACCTATTCTCCCAATTCTAAATATCAGTGTGAAGTCTAAAAAAAGAATCATTAAAAGTCTGGGACCGAGGCCGGCCGAGTGGCGTGATGGTTAAGAACTGGCTTGGGATGCCAGAGGGCCCCAGTTCGGATCCCACATATGAGGGCCAGTGACACTGCCCT
>NW_017731420.1:1815499-1850031 GCF_001890085.2 Hipposideros armiger | reverse complement strand
AAGCTCTGAGCAGCAGGGCCCCAGTTCGGATCCCACATGAGCCAGTGACGCTGCGCCCTCTACAGCTAAGATGGTGAACAACAGCTTGACCTGGAGTTGGGCTGCCGTGAGTCACCAGTGATGGCGTAGGCTGCAGTGGGGCTGCCGTGGGCTGCTGTAAGCTACTGTGAATGGTTGGCACCCAGCATTAGCGGCTGGCAGCTGGCGTGAGCTGCCGTGAGCAGCCGTCCAATGGCCAGTGAGTGACTGCCTCACCCGGGAAGAGCGCAATGATCACAATACCAACATGGGCCAGTGAAGCGATGTCCTCCACAACTAGACTGAAGAACCAAAGGACAGCAACTTGTCTGTTCTCCTTCTCCGATTCCCCAATGCTGTTCTTTCCCTCAACTCCCCAATAAAATCTTTAAAAACAAAGAAGTTCTGAGGGGCTATGTAATCAGAAATTTTACAATTTCTGGGGTTACCCAATTAATAAAAATAAGCCAGTTTAATTTTCAGGTTACCCAATTAATAAAAACAAGCCAGTTTAATTTATAGGTTAATTTAATACACCAGGGATTGTTCGCAAGGAGGTAATTAGTAAAAAAAAAATTTAGAAAGTTCCACAACCATCATATTATTCTAAGTAGAATTAGAAATGTTCAGTAGCAAAATATCTTCTGGCACCTTTTCCAGCTATAGTAATTAATCTAGTCTAAAGCCAGGGAGATTACTGAGGCCTGTAGAGAGAGTTCTGAAGCATACAAAGCATCAGCAATAACATCACTGTAACACGACTTACAAGTGTTCAGTTCAAATGTAAGGAGGGCTATGAAATGGTGTACCTTACTCCAGCCTCTTCAAGGTAAAGCAAATGGTGTCAAAAGACTGTCAATAATCAACTAGGTCAAAACCAACAAAAAGCCTACAAACCTTTGGCACAAAAAAACAAGTGTATACCAATGTCACCTTCACCTCAGAAAAAAAGAAGTGATGGATAAATAAAATCAAAAGAGAAGTCACTGATAAACAACTCCTAACTATAAAAAGGCAGCAATGCACTTTGGCCACAGAGCTAACATGTAATGATCATTGTTTTTTCCTTCATTAAATATTTATCAAGGAACTTTTATGTATAAGTCACCACTGTTCCAGGTAAATAAAATGTCAGATAATAGAAGAGATGGTCTCTCCAAGTTACAAAATTCTGTTATTGTGATTCTGTTAGTGAATTTTATAGTTTTCGGAAACTCAAAACAATATAGTGTCTTTCCTCTGTTTATCAAGAAGCAAGGGGAACAAAGAGACTATGAGTGGGAAATCAGAGGCAAGTTTTCACCTGGAGGGGATGTAAAAAAGAAACTTAGGAAACAACCTGCTGCAAAAGAGATCAAAATTTGAATGAAGAACATTTGTAAAGGCTCTGGACTCAATCTGTTCTGAATTTATGCAGTAAATGCCCATGCATATACAGTCTGAATATTTTATAGCACTAAAGAATACTGAGGGGCTGGCCAAGTGGCATGTTGGTTAAGGGCTGGCTTGGGACACCAGCTCTGAGCCAGAGGGCCCCAGTTCGGATCCCACATGAGGGCCAGTGACACTGCCCTCTACAGCTAAGATGCTGAACAACAGCTCAACCTGGAGCTGGGATGCCGTGAGTCACCGGCGATGGTGTAGGCTGCAGCCCCTGCTGCAGTGGGTTGCCATGGGCTACCATGTATAGCCAGCAGCCAGCGTGAGTGGCCACCAGCTGCCAGCATGAGTGGCCAGCAGCTGCCGTGAGCGGCCATCCAGAAGCCGGCGACTGATCTGCCTCGCCCCAGAAGAGCGCAATGATGGTGCCAACTTGGGCCAGTGAAGCAACGTCCTCCACAACTAGACTGAAGAACAAAAGGACAGCAACTTGTCTGTTCCCCTTCCCCCAATTCCCCAGCACTGTTCCCATCCCCCAATTCCCCAATAAAAATCTTTAAAAAAAAAAAAGAATACTTAAAGTGTATATTCTACAAAGGGCTACAACGAATTAATAGCAATAAGAACAAGCCACATTTTAATTTACAGGTTAATTTAATACAGGTTAATTGAGATTTACAGGTTAATTGAAATTTTGGCTCTGTCAATCCCATTAGAAATTACCTGGTGGTAAATCAGGATCTGTGGGAGCAGCCTGCTGAATTCTTCGAGGTTTTACTGATGATTTTGTGTTCTCAGTAGTACTACGGTTGGTAGAATTAGACCCACAGCTCTCATGGTCATCCTATATTTATTTTAAAGAAAGAGGCAAATAAGAACAGTAACCTCCTTTAGAAAACAAAACTTTTTATTCAACAGCATACAAAGAGAATGATACAATAATAAAAATGAATCTTTTACAAGATAGCATGGCTTCAGATGCTAGTGATATATTAGCAAAAGGAAAACTTTGTTTGAAACTTCAATACAACCAAAAAGCAGAAGATCTGCTATCATAAATAACAAAAAAAAATTTTGCATGAACTTATACTCATTTTAAGTTAATGCAAAACAAACTTCAGTGTTGTATTCTACAAAACAACTTCACTACTCAATCTTTATAATGACATCTTCTGTTAATTTGGGGGGATGTTATAGTCTCTAAATACTAAAAGACTACTACTGTGAATAAAATCTTACTATAATTACTTTTAGTTCAACTTACATCTTAAAAATGTCTGCAGTCATACACTTCTGCAGAATGTTAACATTAAAAGCAGACTATTAATTTTTCAAACATATGGTTGTCTCAAAAGCCCAGAAGTAAAACATGTTCATTAAAGAGATGTGAAAAAGTTCCAAGTGAACTGCCAAAACTAGCATAATTATGAAAATATTTAACACTAAAACCATCTGAAATCACATACTGTATATAGATTACAGTGATGTCATAATAAACATTGCAGCCAAAATGCACTAAAACTACTGCAGTCCAATAAATCTGGCATGCATAAGATGACAAACATTTCAAAGCAAAAAAAAGAAAAAGTTATTTTTATTTTATTTTTAAAAAATTATTAGCAGCAAAAAAGGGTAAAGTACATAGGCTAAATATGAGTTTTCAAATAGTTTTAAAAAGACAAATAGTGAATAAAGCTTCCCTACAAACTACATGTTTTTATTATTCAAAAGAAAAACAAACTAAATAATTTTGTTTAAACAAAATTATAATAAACCTGAAATCTTAGTGTGCTTTAAAAATGAGCATTAATAGTGGTACTCATAAGAACATATACTATGAAACAAACATTACCAAATGTGTAAACACTTCTTTCTTAACTGTGGTTAGGAAATTATGGTTGCATATACAGTATAATTAGAAAATAATCCTTTTGATAATTTGAACTTGTTTTCATTTCAATTACATTTTAATTGTATCAATTACAAGTTAGCTTCCATTCAAACCTGACCCAACTAAATTAAATAAAAAATAAAGCAAAACAAGAATGACAACATTTACTATTAAAACTGGAATTACTTCCATCATTAGTTTGAGTTCATCTGCTTTTAACCAGTTTGCATCACTTTAGACTATTCCACATTTTACTTTATTGAAAGTCTCTGATTCTAATAAAAGAAACTCTGTTCTCAAATATACTAGCTCAAATGTTTTGAGATAATTTTTAACCCCAAACACATTACAGTTAATATCTTTCTTATTTAGGTTGCAATTTTTCCAAAATGTCTGGTAAGTATATTTCATGGCAAAAGAATGTTTTCTCTTGGGGACCACATAGCTATTTCTGAAAATACTGCCCTTTGCTCCTCATGAAACAAGCAAAAATGTCATTTCCTTACAAAAGTTCCTAAGAGAGGGAAAATGTGGCAAACACTGTATGTAAATAGATCCATTACTTTCATACTGACAGATCATGGGATCATGTATCATACTTTTCACCTTAGCCTTCATAGGGTCAGTCAATTCAAACTCGAAAACCACCAACTCCCGGATTCACAGTGGTATGAATAAGATTGAGAACAAAACTTAAAACAGGTAAATGAATCATCCCAAGTCCTTGATTAAAAAGAGGTTAAAATGCAAAAGAGGTTAAAAAGAAGTTGAAGGTGGAACTAAGAAGCAATGTGCTTTATGCTCTTCAGCCTAAAACAGAAAAGGACTAAGGCTCACCTGGCAGCTCTAGTCACCAAAAGCTCCTGAAACAGAGTGTGAGGGCCTAGGAAATGAACTGCTACAAAGCTCTTGGGGACATTCACCTCTATCCTCTCCAGTAGCAAGTGCAACAGCAATTGTCAGATGCAATAAGAAAATGTGTAAGATTAACACTGTAGTTCAGGGAATCAGAGCCAAATAAAGTCACCAAAACAGAGGTACACACTTGGAGAACACAAGAGAGAGCCAGGGAAAACACATTTTCTTGCTTTCATGATAAAAATGGGAATCCCTGGCTCACCTCTACCCTCACAGCAATATTAATAAACTTAATTTTAGTCATTAAGAAAATGCCAAGTACACTTAAGGAGGAACGTGTATGAGCCAATCTCTTAACACATCAACTTTAGCCCACAGAACCTGCTTCCATCTTCTCACTCACCAAGGGTGAGGATAAGGGTTATGATAGCCTGGAGAAGAAGAGAAGAGAGTGGACACTCCCTTGCATTCTTTAACTTGATCCTCCCAAAAGGACGATTAGCTAACCAGACAGGCTAACCTACATTTTAATAATGAAAAAGATCACTGTACTAACTGTAAACACCTGTGTAGTGGGGCCACTCTTCTATCTCTGAGATCCCTGCTACTTAGTAACAGGACCAGAGCCATTTTCCCCAGATGATGCAATCATTGGCCATCTCTCCTCTGGCTTCTTGTTACACACATCTGACCCAGGATCCTGCTCCAGGCAGAGTATAATCAAACTATGCCAGTTAATAGCAATACATTAGGGAAAATTTGTTCTTTATTATTGCCTATGACATCCCTTTCTTCCATATCAGTAGCTGTACATCATATTGTTAACCTCTCCTCTTCCCCTCTTCTTAAACTATTGAATTGAAGTGATCAGATCCACTCTTAGATTTGGAAGGTGAAACAGGCCGAAATTAAGAAAGAACAAAAATATACATTGAGGCATTCTGGCCTAAGCCACATTCTACCATCTGATTTTTAGCATGATTCACCAGGGGCAATTGGGTGCTTGAACAGACTAATAAAACTGTACTTTCTCTTCTTATACATAACTTCCCTCAACAAGGAATACCTGATCAAAGAAAAGTATGTGTTAGGCACTTTGAAAGAAAATAAGTAGTATAAATAGGTGGTGCCCTTATCCAGGTAATTCAGTATCTACTTGAGGAATGATACTTATATGCACAAAAAGATTAAGAGCAATTTAAGTTAGTCAACAATTATATATGTCACAAAGAAACAACAGTGACCTCTATTGAGCACTTATCTGTGCAGGCCTCAGTAATGTTAAGGATGAGGAAATCAGGGCTTAACAGTTTCCAAAGCCAAAAAGACAAGAAATGAGAGACATGGGGTGAACACCAGATTTGTCTGACCAAAAAGTTCTTCCTGTAACCACTAAATGTGAAAGAAAGATGCGAAAGCAGGGTGAAAGGGACAGAAGACAAGGAGGGAGAAAGAAGAGACAAAAGAACACAATCTTTTTATTTATGACACTTCCAACAATGTGACTGCTAACAATCACATTACATTCATATCTCTTAATCCTCTTAACAGCCCTATGAATTAGACACTATTCCGCATTTAAAGATGAGGAAACTAAGGCATAAAGAGATTAAGTCAACAGTTCAAAATCACACTGTTATTAAAAGGCATAATTCTCACCAGTTTCTCTATTGCCATCCCTATGAGAAAAGCCCACCTAAACGGTACAGTACTAAGCACCACGTATTCTGAGAAGGAAGCGATCACAGCGAGCTTGAGCCGCAAAGAAACCATCTCAAAGAACATGAGGTTTGAAAAGACTGCCCTGAAAAAAAAAAAGGGGGGGGGGGAGTTTGAACAAAGAAAGGTAGGAAGGAAGAAAGCATGTGTCTTATTGAAAAGAGATAAGTGGTCCAACTTAGGTAAAATTAGAGAGCAATGAAATATTAGGCAGTAAAAAGAGCCTAGAGCAAATGGTCTCTGCCATTTCCTCTATATCATTCCAAGATTTAGCCTTTATTCTACATATTGGCGAGCAAAAGAAACTTATAAGTGGCAGACTAACAAGATGAAGTACTTCATTCAGGAAAAAGAATCTTTTGGTTGTGACAGAAAGCAAAAGCAGAGATACCAACAACTGACAGATTATTATAAAAGTTTAGAAACTAAATGATGAGGAAAGTATCTATGAGAATTTTTTTAAATGCTAGGACCTCAAATTCAACATGTTTAAAACAAAACTCATTAACTCTGCAACTGACGCTGTTCCTTTCCCTTACCCCCATTCCCCGAATAAATCCTGTCCTTCACATCCCAATTCAGTCTATGAAACAACCATCTTCTCAGTGTCCTAAGAAAATAAAAATGCTCTTTTATATCTGCTGTAACTTTGCAAAACAATGCTAATGAGCTTTGAAAAGTTCAGGGTAAAAAGAGAGACGCTTGAGCATGAATCATATAAGAAACTAGCTAAGAAATAACCAACTGATTTTTTTCAATCTGATTTTTCAAGTAAAATAGTGGATTCAAATTTGGATATGTGGTATATCATACCAATATATATGGCCACAAGGGAACAGAATATGTACTAGTAACGATCAAAATAGCAATCAGTTAAAGATATGGGACTCGTCCAAATAGAAGTGATAATTGAAGTCACTACACTTCCAATAAAAAGAAACAAAAGGATTTATGCTTCTGAAAATATGGCAGACTAGGTAACTGGAAACATCGGGTGAGGGTGATGCTAACAATAAAGTAAAAAAAGAAAATTTGACTAGGCTCAAAGCAATGAGTCAGACTGAAGAAGAGACACGTCTATGCTCCAGTTGCAAAAGCTGGCAGAGGCAGGTAAGAAATAAAGACTCAAAATACTCCATGTAAGGCAGAAGACCATTACAAGGCTCAACACTTGAAATCAGTAATGTAGTAAAACCCCCAATTCTTGAAAGGAGGCCAAAAAGAGCTCCTGCCAATTGCTGCCTGGACTATCACGAAGCTGCGTGGCAAGAGAGTCGGAAGCAAATCTTGCAAATAAATATTGACACAAGTAACTCTATATAATCCCGTATCAACACTGCAGGAGGCCTGAACTGCCAAAATAAGAACTGGTTCTAGACAGAGACCAGAGGAAGTAACTGTAAGACTACTTGACAAGAAGAGATGAGCAAAAGAAGGGCCTGAGAGAGAAAAGATGGTGAAATAAACAGTGACCCTCCTATTCAAAATACCTGACAAACCACTATTCTAAAGCACATAAAGAAATTTAATGCCAGGATAGCCAAAGAAGTTAATGAAATTCAGTCACAATAAAACTCATCTTCTAGAACAGCCTTAAAAGATTTTACAATAAATGTATTAGGATTCTCACAGAGAGATATGAATGAATAATATCTATATATGCACATATGACATGTAAAGAAAGTAGGGATTGCCCCTCCTACAGCATTATAATTTATTATAGAACTATAGTAATTTAAACAAATAAACCAATGGAACAGCAGAGAACCTAAAAACAGACACAGATATGTATAAGAATACTTGAAATATGACAGATGTGGAATTATGAATCATTGGGGAAGAGAGACCATTCAAACGTTACAGGGAGAACTGGTTAGCCATATTATCTGCCTCACACTACACATGAAAACAAACACACACACAGACACATACATACACACACATACATAGTCTAATAATTTAATTTCTAATCATTCATTATTAACGTTTTCTTCATGTCTCTAAAATAAAGAAAATGATTCCATTTATGTAAGGGCTAGAATTATTTGAGTATTACTTAATCAAGACATTTTATCTGATCATTTAAAATTAAATAATACTTTACTTTTCCAAATTATTTATTTCTACATCAGATATTACACACACACACACACACACACACACACACACACACAAACTATGCTGTTTACACTGAAAATGTCTACTCAACATAAATGACTAAAGGCTCTAAATTTTTAGCAATCACCCACATGCAAATTCCTATCACAATAATCAATCTAGAAAAAACAATATATTTTTTATTATTTTATGCTTTTAATATTAATGGAATTAAATGTCAATCATTTTAAAATTGTATTACAACAGCCATAGGCAAAGTTTTTCAGTAAAAGGCCAGACAATAAATATTTAAGGCTTATAAGCCATATAGGCTCTGTCTCAACTACTCAGTTCTGCCACTGCCCGTTAAAACGTTAGGTAGAAGTTAGAAAATGTAGAAAGAGGGGTGGGAGGGGGTCCATAGTGCCTACAGAAAAAGCTCATAACTAGCTTTGATTAACTGCTTCCAGCCACTTATCTGTTTTTACAACAACAGAAGAGGAGAGGTGGTCTGGAGCAAGATAAGGATCTGAGTCAGCTGACCTCCACCCATCTTAGGAGGTTACAGCCTCCCATGGAAGGGCATGTACCACCTTTTAACGCCAAATCAATATGTAACTCCCTCACCCCACCCAGCAAACTATAAGTTCTGGAGACAAGAGCTCTATGGCCCTTTTTTGTGTGCCAGCTCTCTAACTCACGCGTTCTCTCCTTCTCTCTCCCTCTCCCCCAACCCTCTCTCTTTCTCTCTCACTCATCTGATTAGGCCTGTTCTCTTCCCTGAGAACCTATCACTAATACTGGGGACCTAGGCTTCTCTCCCTCCCTCTCCCCTTCCTCCTCGCCCCTCTCCCCTCTCCCTCTCTCCCCCACTTCAGCTAGGCCCCTTCTCTTTCCTGAGACTGTATCACTCATAAACCCTGCTTGCATATTAATCAGCTTGCTGAACTTCCATTCTTCACTGCCTGGGCAAGAACTGAGACTCCCATAACAGAAACATGAAAACAGCCACAGACAATATGCACTCAACAAGTAAGAGTGGCTGTTTCGAAAAACCTTTTATTTACAAAGACAAGCAGTAGGCCCATCAGCCACTGTTTGATGATGCCTGCTTTAAACCATATATTTTAATTAAAATGTACAAGATAAACAATAATTCAATCTGTATTTGCTTTGTAACCCAGTGTTTCCATCATTTAACACAAGAAAAATCAGGGACAAATATCTCTAAATTATGCAGGAATCTATAAGACAGCTAGAGGGCGGGGGTGAAAAGCATAAATTTTTTGCTTGGCAAAAGTCATCCCAAGAAGACAAGGTATTTCTAGTTATCCCTTTCATTAACAACTTCTAATAAAACAGTAAAGGTTTAACAAGAGAAAGGAAAGTGTAAGAACACAGATCGAAGAAAATTCTAGAGGCCCAAAGGAAAACAAAACTATAAACATTTCTGGAAAGAAATTATATAATGCTGCATATTATCAAAACAGCATATTCTAAACATACAAAAGTTAAAATTTGGCCAACATGATAAAGAAAATAAGATTTAAAAGTAACTTGGGAAAAAGATATATAAATATGTTGGTGGGGGGTGGTACTGAGAACATCTTCTAATCATATATAAATCCAAAAAGAAGAGAAACTCAAGAAGCATTCAGTATATAAGAAAAGAATGCATTTCAGATAATTTTTCAGTAAAGCACATTAGAATTTTCTCAATAGTACCATTTCTCAATAGTACTACTGAAGCTAATTGAGATTTTAAAGAATTTTACACACTTTAAGGAATAGAAATAAAGATTAAAAGGGTTAAATTATACACTATATTAGAAAATATAAACTTTATAAGTTCTTAAGTACTCAGATTACAATGATTCATTTCACTTTAGCTATGTATGAAGGAGACATTGGCTTCTAAAGAAGAGCTATCATATGAGTGTACTGCTAAAAATAGAAATATAAAAGGAAATATCTTACTTTTTCTGTTTAAATAAAAAACACTTGTTTATAGTTGAAATCTCCTAACATCTACTCCATACTTCAGTGCCCACCTAATTCACAGATACTTTAAACAATGGTTAAGAAAATTTCTGACTACCTTTAACTGTTAAAAGAGAACACAGTCACGTGCCTCTTCATGACAGGGATGCATTCTGAGAAATACATTGTTAGGCAATTTTGTCATGCAAACATCATGGAGCACACTTATACAAACCTAGATGGTATAGCCAACTACACACCCAGGCTATACAGCATAACACAGAATACTTTTGTAGCTAACATTTTTTTTTATAAGTAGAAAGAGTACAATCTAAAATAATAAAATGTATAGTACAATAAACATATAAACCAGTACCACAGTCGTTTATTATCAAGTATTATATACTGTACATCATATGTGCTATATATGACTGGTAGGCAGGTTTTTTTACACCAGCATCACCACAAACACATGAGTAATGTATTTCGCTATGATATAACCAGGCAAAAGGAAGTTTTTCAGCTCCATATAATCTTATGGGACCACCATACTATATGCAGTCAGTCACTGGCCAAAACATCATTATGCAGTACATGACTACAATACATTCTTATTAAAAAATTAAAACATAAAGATACTGAACTTATTTTTCACAGCACATATTATTAAACAGTTTAATTCTGTCTTTTTTGAAAATGAGAAAAGTATAATAATTTATTTTGTTTCTTAAAATAGTCTACCAAATCTTTTATTGGCTTTTCTTTTTGATACATATGAAAATCCCCTAAATAACATTTTCCCCCTTTTTTGGCATTGCCACACACATTGTAAATATTAGAATATTTTATTTATAGATAACAATGCTATTTCCTATCTTCCCTATAAAACAAATACAATTCAGAAGCAAATAATAGTTCTACTAAATTGAGAATGAGATCTAATCTGGGGAGATGTTTGCATTTAGACTAGTTAAAGCAAACAATAAGACATGCCAGGAGACGCTGAATTCTTTCTGAAGTCTAGGCTCACAACTAAAGAGAGCTGATCATCACTCTTTGTATGCAGATGCACAAAATAACTATTAACACCAAATGAGATTCATTTCTTAACATTATTCCATCTTTGGACAATGTGGGAAAATTTAATTCTTCACCAAAAAGATAATAAATCTGAATATTACAGTATTTATAATCATCTCAAACTAAAAACCAAAAATTAAGTTATACTAGCAACACTAACAAATCACTACAGAAGTTTGAAAGAGTAGGTCTATTAGAGTGATGAGTGAAGAAGCCAGATTACAGTGGGTTAAAAAATAAGTGGATGTTGAGTAAATTGAGAAAGAAAAAGACTCCATTAAGTCTAGACATAAATAAGGGACTGAAGCTAGTAAAGTAGAATGAAGGTGGTACATGGTAAAGACAGGACCTACTACATTCAGATTCTGTGCATGGTACAATGCAGTAGATAAAAGTTGGTAACAATGGAAAACGGAAAATCCTTGACTTCAGAATATTATTTATAAAGGAATATTTTTAAGTGAATAAATATGTCTTATACTATAAAATATTCTGAGTAATTATTACGGTACAAACAATTCAAGAAGCTTTATATTGTTCATAATCATCACAAACATCCTATTCGATACTGTCTCATTTAGCAAATGAGGAAAATAAAGTTCATGGGGATAAACAACTTATCTAAAGTGAAAATTTTTAACAAATAATATTAGAGAGTTTGTTAACAAAGTGTTGAAAGAGTTCAGAAAAGGAAGTATAAAAATAAATAAAGGAAACCTGATTTATAAAGGAGTCAAGGGGCAGGCCAAGTGGCATAGTTGGTTAAGAGTTGGCGTGGGAGCACGAGTTCTGAGCAGCAGGGCTGCTGGTTCGGTTCCCACATGGGCCAGTGATGCTAAGATAGTGAACAACACCTCAACCTGGAGCTGGGCTGCCGTGAGTCACCGGTGACGGCGTAGGCTGCAGTGGGCTGCCATAAGCCACCGTGAGCGGCCAGCAGCCAGAGTGAGCTGCAGTGAGCCGCCATGAGCGGCCGTCCAATGGCCGGCAACCAATCTGCCTCAGCCAGAAGAGTGCAATGATCATAATACCAACATGGGCCAGTGAAGTGACATCCTCCACAACTAGATGAAGAACAAAAGGACAGCAACTTGTCTGTTTCCCCTTCCCGGATTCCCAAAAAAAAATTTTAAAAGGAAAAAAAAAAAAAAAAAAGGAGTTAAGAATCCCTGAAGGAAGAGGTTCCAGGGACGTACCACTCCTTGCAACCTACACAGCCGACAGGAAGAAGGAAAATAAGAATTATTTTGACAAGGGAGGGCATTTTTCACATAGCAATTTCATCTTCTGCATTTAAGAAAACGAAGATCCCTCCCTGCCCCATCAACAATGCAACCACCACCACTTGCAGCCAATGAGAAACTGCCATGACCTCGAACTCATTCTTCTCCAGTGAACTTCTGTCCAAAACAACCCTCTCCAATTTCCTTCTAAAAACCTAATACAAGCTAACCTTCCCTTTGTCTCCTTGGACTTGCATATGGTTAGGCATAACTTGCTTGTTCCAAATTGTAATTCTCTGCTATTCCCAAATAAACTCATTTTGCTGGTAAAATAACTGGCTATTTTATTTTTGAGGTAGACAGAAGCAATTACTTTAAGTTATTTCTATTACTCTCACTAACATCCTTTCATCTTCTAACAGTTGGCCTTCTTTCTCTCATTCCAACTCCTGCTATTTCTTTTGAATACAAAGTAGATACAGCTGCTATGAGAAAAGCCCTAGCAATAAGCAGACAAGTAGAAATTATCCCAAAGTTTAAATCCAGAAATCAGAATTTTTAAGCCAAGAAAGCAGCAAAGATTT
The DNA here is from genome assembly GCF_001890085.2 of Hipposideros armiger. Taxonomy (NCBI): domain Eukaryota; kingdom Metazoa; phylum Chordata; class Mammalia; order Chiroptera; family Hipposideridae; genus Hipposideros; species Hipposideros armiger. The sequence goes on along the minus strand of NW_017731420.1, from coordinate 1,837,201 downwards.
TTTCAAACAAACAAAAGCTGAAAAAAAATTGTAGCATGAAATGGACTACAAAAAATATTAAAGGAAGTTCTTCAAGCTGAAGTAAAATGATGCTAAATGAAAACTTTGATCAGCATAAAAGAATGGAGACTGCCAAAAATAACTATGCAGGTAAATACAAAGACACTTTCTGGTAGAAAGTGACTGTTCAAAGCAGTAACAAAAATAACAACAACAACAATATATTGGGTTTGTAACATGTACAGAACTAAGGATTATAACAACAGCACAAATGATGGCAGGGGATAAGAAGAAACATATTGTTATAAGCATACTAAAGGACAATACATTATCCATGAAGTGGTATGTTAGTTGAAATTAGATGAAGTTAAGTAAAACATGCATACTGTCAACCTAAAACAACCACTAAAAAATTAAATAAAAAGATATAGGAAATAAATCAATAATGAAGATAAAATGGACTGGTAAAATATACTCAACTAATCCAAAATAAGCCAGAAAAAGAAGAAAAAAGGGACAAAAATTAGACAGAACAAATAAAAAACAAAAAGACATCAGACTTAAACCTAACCATATTAAAAACTACATAAAATGTAACTAATCTAAAACACTGCAATTAATAGACAGAAATTGTCAAACTAGTTAAACCCAACTACAACCTGTCTATAAAAAACTTGGCTCAGATGTGGACTCAGTACAGTTTCTAAATACTAGACATCCAAGCTTCAAAAAGAAAATCTTGGCAAAATGACCATGTTCAAGACAAAATAAAATTAGTAGCATCTAATCATCAAAACAAAAATCAGAGAACCACTGCATTTTATGGATAGAAAGAAAACCTATAGAACTTGGGAACCAAACAGAAATAAACACCAGAAACTGCAGTCTGCGCTCTTCATTATCTTTAATCCCAGGTAACACACTAGGATGGTTCAAGGCTAAAGAGGAAAAAAGAATTTGTAACTTACCAGCAAGCTGCAAAGTCTCAAATCAGCATTTTTTGTTCTCTTTGCAGCATTTAGACATATAAATTATGGTGTCCATAATGTTGAACACTATAATTAAGGTTGTGCAGGCTCTTATACTACAATCCCCTATTTTAAATCATTCATAACATTCTTAGAAAGTCCTTCATGAAACAGAATTCCTTACTTGTCTCAATCTAAATGTGACTTTTCATCTTCATAAAATAGAAGAGCTATGGGAGAATAAAATCACCCAAGCTCAAAAAAGAAAAATCTTTCTAAGGATAAAACAAGTACAATGGAACCCCTCAGAAACATCCATAAAGAATTGAAACTTTCTCAGTAAGTAAAAAAAAAAATTTTTATTTAACCAAACATCTACTTTATGACAAGCTTGATTTTCATGAGGCTTAAATTCAAGCTTATATATAATATAATGAAAGATTCTATGATTTAAATCAATATATGTATTTTTTAAAGAAACAGGTCTTTGTAACAATGTTACCTTCCAAACAGATAACTAAAAAAGAGTTTTCTTTCTACTACTTCTGATTTCTGGAAATCTGCAGACACAGGTAGAAGTTCAAGAAATAATATCTTCTGTTCTCAAACCTTTAAAGCACATAATAGAGTTTGAAAAAAAATTACGTTAATTTTCATCCATCTACAAATTATCTGTTTGTGGTTTGGGTTTTTTATTTCCTTTTCAATAATGTTTTTAAATCGCTGAAGTTATTTCAGCTCAAAAACAAAGTTAAATCTAAAACAAAATATTTTATCCCCTGATGGTTCTAACACTACAAATTTTCTATGTTAAAATTAAAATCATAAACCACTAAAGACATATCAATTTTTCCTTAAAACATTCAAAAGGAAAGAAAGGTTCTGTCTCTCTCATTAGCCACTATATCGTCTGTATTTAGTACAGCACTCAATAAAGATTAGCTGAATAAACTTTCAACTTTTCCTGCAAATAATTTAAGTACTAAAATGATAATTTTGTACATGGCTTACCCACAATGAATGATGCCCACTTAATATACTAATCTTCAGTGACATCTAATTACTAATTATGTTAGTATAGGACGTTTGACAGACAAGTCTTTAATCTCTAAAAAGAATCTAAATTAACAGCACCATAATCCACCCCAATCATCCGAAACCAAAATTTCAGAAGTCATCTTAGAACTTCAAATTTCTCTCTACATTTTCCTCCAAAATCTGTCCCCAGTTCTCTATGCCCACAGCCAATTACTTAGTTCCATCTAGTCCCATCATTTTTCTCCTAGAATATGGCAAAATGAACCTAATTATCTGAAATCACCTCCTCCAATCTATTCCTCCACTGTGAAAAACCAACTTCCTAAAATTCAATCAAATTGCTTACTAGCTTAAAATAATTCAGTACCTCCAGTAGTTCTCAAGTGTTTTGATCTCAGAAACTTTTACCCTTTTAAAAATTGCTGAGAGCCCCAAATACCTTTTCTGTATGTGGATTATACTACCCATATTTACCATATGAGAAATGAAAAATGAGAAAAAGTTTAAATATACATTATAAATGTATATACCAGGGTGCCAAAAAAATATATACACATTTTAAGAGATGTTATCTATGTATTACTTTTCGAAGTTGAATTAAATTACGATAGCAATGTGTAATTGCAGAAGTCAAATGTGACTTGTATTCATCTTTTATTATCGGCATATTTTTTATTAGTTTCAGATGTACAAAACAATGTAATATTTTAAACATTTATACCCCTCACATAGCGATAATCCCCGTCTCCCAATCTACTACCCCATGATGTCGTATATAGCTGTTACAATTCCATTGACTCTATTCCCTATGCTGTACTCCACATCCTGTGACTATGTATATGTATTAAATTATAGTTGACATTCAGTATTATTCAGCTTCAGCTTCAGGTGTACACTGCAGTGGTCAGGCATCTACACCGTCCACGAAGTGATCTCCCTAATAAGACAAGTGCCCATCTGATACCCAATAAAATCTTTACATTATTGATTATATTCCCCAAACTGTTTTACATATCCCCGTGGCAATCTTGTGGTTACCAATTTGTGCTGTCTAATCCCCTCACCTTCTGCCTCATCCCCAACCCCCTCCCATTTAGCAACTCTCAGTGTTTTCTCTGTATCTCTGAGACTGTTTCTGATTAGTTTGCTCATTTATTCTATTCTTTAGAGTCTATTCTATTCTTTTTTTTTTTAAGATTTTACTGGGGAATTGGGGGAGGGGAACAGTGTTGGGGAATTGGGGAAGGGGACCAGCCAAGTTGTTATTCTTCAATCTTCATTGTGGAGGGCGCCAGTTGCCATCTGGCTTCCCAACGGCAGCTCATGGCCTCTAAGTTCAAGGTGCTGTGTTCAATCTTAGCTGCGGGTGAGCGTAGCCACCATCCCATTCGAGAGTCAAACCAGCAGCCTTGTTGTTAAGAGCATATGCTCTATCCACTGAGACATCCGGGTGGCAGCTCAGCTCAAGATGCCAAGTTCAGTCTTAATTGTGGGTGGGCAAAGCCACCATCCCATGTGGGAGTCAAACCCGGCAGCCTTGTTGTTAAGAGCGCATGCCCTATCCAACTGAGACATCCAGGCTACAGCTCAGCTCAAGGTGCCGAGTTCAGTCTTAGTTGTGGGTGGGCATAGCCCACCATCGAACAGGCAATCTTGTTGTTACACCAGCTGAGCCATCCTGCCACCTGTTGGCAGCTCAGCGACAGCTCAGCTCAGGCACAAGGTCTCTGGCCCATGTGGGAATCGAACTGGTGGCCCCGTTGCTCAGAGCCCGCACTCTTAAGCTATCTCTTAACAAACTGAGCCACTCGGCTGGCCCTATTCTATTCTTTAGATTCTTCAGATTTCACTGTTATCAGTATATATTATTACAATTTTAATACAGTTTTCCCTTCCTTAAAATGTATATACATTTTTTGGCACCCTCTGTAAATACATAATTTTATAATTACTTTTAAATAAATCAATCACATTACTAATTACCATAAATTATAAAATTTTAAGTTTTTATGTTTTATGAAAAGCAGTTATAGTTTCCAAAACAAAAAGAAAATTAGTAAAAAGAGTAAAATTATTTTACATTTTAAAAAATCTGGCCTAACAGAAGATAGCTGGATTTTCATATCTGCTTCTGCCTTCAATCTGTTGCAATATGATACATCGAGTAACCTCTGGAAAATTCTACTCTATCCTCATAAGAGAATGATGATGGAAAAAAGTAAATCATGTCTTAGTTTTATTATAAAAGTAATTTTAAACTTATGTACACCCTGAAAAAACTTGGGAATCCATGACGGTCTTCAGGTCACACTTTGAAAACCACTAGATCACATTAAATTTCAAACTCTTATGAGTTTCACAAAGGTTCATGGTCTGAGAGATTCACTGAACTAGATAAAAAACAGATTTAAGGAAATTACACATAGTGCAGCACAGAGAGATAAAGAGATAAAAAACATGAAAGGTTAGGATGCGAAGGACAAAATGAGGTCTAATATGTGTAAATGGAGTTTCAGAAGGCAAAAACCGTGAGAATAAGGAGTTAATATTCAAAAAAATAAAGTGGGGATTATTTAGAAGTAATCAAACATATCAATCCATAGATACAGGAAATACAATAAATCCCAAGAAGGCTAACAAAAAAGAAATTTATTCCAGAGGCACTGTTATGAAACTAAAGAACACACAAAAAAAAACAAAAAACAGAAAAAAAATCTTAAATACAATTAGAAATATATATTTTTTTTCCAAAAAAATATACTGAGAGAAAATAACTGCCAACCTGACGAAACCAAATACACTATCAATGAAGACTGCACGTAAAAGAAAGACATTTTAGGGAAATCAAAATTTAATGTACCAATTCCTAGTAAAGAGATTAAATCGGTAAGCCAAAACCTTCCAATAATCAAAAGTCCAGGACCAGGCAGCTTCACTGGTGAATTCTACCAAACATTCAAAGAATACCAATCCTTCTCAAATGCTTCCAAAAAAAAACAGAAGACGAGACACTTCCAAACTCATTTTACAAGACCAGCATTACCTGATACCAAAACCAGAAAAGGACGCCACAAGAAAATTATAAGCCAACATATCCCTGATGAACACAGATGCAAAAATCCTCAACAAAATATTAGCAAACCAAATTCAACAATACATTAAAAGGATCATATACCATAACCAAGTGGATGTATTCCAGGGATGCAAGGATGATTCAACATATGTAAATCAATGTGATACACCACATTAACAAAATGAAGGATAAAAATCACATTATCATCTCAATAAATGTAGAACAAGCATGTGACAAAATTCAACATCCATTTATGATAAAAACTCTCAGCAAAGTAGGTACATAAAGAATGTACCTCAACATAATAAAGGCTATATATGACAAGCTCACAGGTAACAATAGTGAAAAGCTGAAAGCTTTTCCTCTAAGCAGGAGTAAGACAAGGATATCCACTTTCACCACTTTTATTCAACGTAGTACTAAAAGTCTTAGCTAGAGCAATTAGGCAAGAAAAAGAAATAAAAGGCATCCCACTTGTAAAGAAGTAAAATTATCTTTGTTTGCAGATGACATTATCTTACATATAGATAACTAAAAACTACAAAAAGAAAACTTAGAATAAACAAATTCAGTAAAGTTATAGGATACAAAATCAATACACAAAAATGAGTTGGATTTCTTTTTTATTTTTCAATTATAGTTGACATTCAATATTATTTTATACTAGTTTCAGGTGTACAGCATCATGTTTAGACCTTTACATAACTTATGTAGTGATCCCCCCATTAAGTCTAGTACCCACCTGGCACTATACATACTTATAATATTATTGACTGTATTCCCTATGCTGTACTTTATTTCCCCATTACTATATTGTAACTACCAATTTGTGCTTCTTAATCCCTTAACCCACTCCACAACCCCCCTCCCATCTGGTAACCATCAGTTTGTTCTCTGTATCTATGAGTCTGTTTTGTTTTACTTTGTTCTTTAGATTCCACATATAAGTGAGATCATATGGTATTTATCTCTCTCTGACTTATTTCACTTCGCATATTACCCTCTAGGTCCATCCATGTTGTCATCAGTGGTAAGATTTCATTCCTTTTATGGCTGAGTAATATTCCATGGTATATATGTATCACATCTTTATCCAATTATCTATTGATGGGCACTTAGGTTGCTTCCATATCTTGGCTATTGCAAATAGTGCTGAAGTCAATACAAGGGTGCATATATGTTTTCGAATTAGTGTTTTGGATTTCTTCAGATAAATATCCAGAAGTGGAATTGCTGGGGCATAAGGTAGTTCTATTTATAATTTTTTGAGGAACCTCCAAACTGTTTTCCATAGTGGCTGCGCTAATTTGTAGTCCCACCAACAGTGCACCACGATTCCCTTTTCTCCACATCTTTGCCAACACCTGTTTTTTGATTTATTAATGATACCCATTCTGACAGGTGTGAGGTGATATCTCATTGTGGTTTTACATTTTTTCATATCGATTGGCCATGTGTATGCCCTGTTTGGAGAAATGTCTATTCATGTTCTCTGCCCATTTATTAACTGGATTGTGTTTTTTTGGTGTTGAGTTGTATGAGTTCTTTATAAATTTTGGATATTAACCCCTTATCAGATGTATCATTGGCAAATATCTTCTCCCATTCATTTTGTTGATGGTATCCCTTGCTGTGCAAAAACTTTTTAGTTTGATATAGTCCAAATTATTTTTTTTAAATCAGTTGCATTTCTATACACTAACAACAAACTAGCTGAAACAGAAATTAAGAAAGCATTCTCATTTACAATAGCATCAAAACCAATAAAATACTCAGGAATAAATTTAACCAAGAAGGTAATATACCTCAACACTAAAAAATGTAAGACACTGGTGAAATAAGTTAAAGAACACACAAAGAAATGGAAAGGTATCTCACGTTCTTGCATTGAAAGAATATTAAGTTGTCCATACTATCCAATGTTATCTACGGATTCAGTGAAATCCCTATTAAAACTTCAATGCATTTTCACATAAATAGGAAAAACAATTGTAAAATTTCTATGGAACTACAAAAGATACCAAAGAGCAAAACAATCTTGAGAAAGAAGAGCAAAGCTGGAGGTATCACATTTCCTGACTTCAAACTATATTCCAAAGCTATTGTAATCAAAACAGTATGGTACCGAGCCAGCCAAGTAACTCAGTTCGTTAAGAGCTCACTCAAGAGTGCGAGCTCTGAGCAACAGCAGTTCGATTCCTGGTCCGAGCTGAGCTGCTGCTGAGCTGCCGAAAGGTGGCAGGATGGCTCAACTTAAAAAAAAAAACAAAACAGTATGGTACTGGCATAAAAACAGACACATGGATCAAAGCAGCAGAATTGAGAGTCCACAAATAAAACCATGCATATATGGTCAACTAATCTTTGACAAGGGCATCAAGAACACACAATGGAGAAAGGATAGCCTCTTCAATAAATGGTGCTGGGAAAACTAGATATCCACATGCAAAAAAAAAATGAAAATGGACTCCTATATTGCACCACTCACAAAAATTAATTTGAAATTGATTAAAAACTTATAAGACCTAAAACTGGAAGACTACTAGAAGAAAACATAGGGGGAAAACTTCTTGACAGGTGAATAGTTAATCAATGAAATGGGGGACTATATTTGTAAACCATCTATCTGATAAGGAGTTAATATCTCAAATATAAAATAAACTCTTGCAACGCAACAGAAAAAAAAACAATCAAACTTTAAAATGAGCAAAGGAACTGAATAAATGTTTTTCTAGAAGATGTACAAATGGCCAACAGGCACCTGAAAAGGTACTGAACATCACTAATCATCAGGAAATCAGCAAATCTGAAGGCAACAAAGGAACAAAACAAGCATATAAAGAAACCAAAACTCAAAGACACAGACAACAGTTTAGTGGTTACCAGAGTGTAAAAAGGGAGGAGGGATGGTAGAAGAGGGTAAAGGGGATCAAATATATGATGATGGAAGGAGAACTGACTCTGGGTAGTGAACACATAATGCAATATATAGACGATGTATTACAGAATTGTACATTTGAAACCTATGTGATTTTGTTGACGACTGTCATCCCAATAACTTTTAATCAAATAATTTTTTTAAAAAACAATGAGATATCACCTCACACCTGTTAGGATGGCTATTATCAAATAAATAAGAGATAACAAATATTGAAAAAAGGGAACTCTTATACACTGTTGGTGGTAATGTAAATTGGTATTGTCATTATGGAAAACAGTATGGAGGTTCCTCAAAATTTTTTAAATAGAATTACCATATTATCCAGCAATCCCACTTCTGGGTATTTATCCAAAGGAAAGAATATCACTATCTAAAAAAGATAACTGGGGCCAGCCGAGTGGCTCAGTTGGTTAAGAGCTCACTCAAGAGTTTGAGCTCTGAGCAACAGTGGTTCGAGTCCAGCCCGAGCTGAGCAGCCGCTGAGCTGCCAACAGGTAGCAGGATGGCTCAGCTAAAAAAAAAAAGATAACTGCACTCCCATGTTCACTGCAGCATTACACACAATAGCCCAGATATGGAAACAACACATGCATTCATTGATGGATGAGTGGATAAAGAAAATGTAGTATATATACTCATACATGTGTGTATATATTTACATACACATACATACACACACACAAATTATTAAGCTATGAAAAAGAAATCCTGCCACTAGTGACAACACTGATGAATCCAGAGGGCATTACAGTGAGTGAAAGAAGACAAAGAAAAATTTTTATATTACTTATATGTGAAATCGTTTAAAAAATTTTTTTAAAAATCAAATTCATTACAATGGTGGTTTCCAGAGCCTAGGGGGAAATAGGCAACATTGGTCAAAGTTCACAAACTCTCAGTTCTAAGAAGGATAAATTCTGAGGATTTAATGTACAGCATGGTGACTACAATTATTGATACTGTATTGTATATTGAAATTTGCTGAGAGTAAATCTTAAGCATTCTCACCAAAAACAGAAAGAAAAAAAAGATAACTATTTGAAGTGACGGATGTGTTAATCAACTTAATGGTATGAATTGTACACTTTAAATGTATACAATTTGTTAATTATACCTCAATAAAGCTAGAAAAAATATAAATTTAAAAAGAAATATAACCAATAATCAAAAAAAAAAGTAAATAAAATGTTTCACTCAGAGTGAAACCTGAAGGTATCTATTTCTTTACACAACATCTAAAAACAGACTTAGAAGACAATATCATATATTTTTAAAGTTAAATATATTTTGGAAGATTCAAGATACACAGTAAAATTAGAAAAGGCTCTGAACCACCGTAATGCTTGCAGTACTTCAGTATAAACTGAATACTTCACTTATTAGAAGAGCTTGGTACAAATCCCTTTAGTGCAAGTAAATTCTAGATCAGATTCACAAATTCAAAACTTCACCAAGGCACAAAATGTTATATTACACAGACATGGTAATTGGTTTATCCTTCTCTCAGCTGAGGATGTAAAGGGACATTTACAGCTACTACTAGTCGTCCTCTACTGCTATATGTTACTTGGGTTTGCCATTGTACAACATTTCCACTTTTCTATCTGGTCCATTACCAGGGCAGATTACTTACTAAACACTCTCAGGGACTTCTAGCTCATCCTCTGCTGAATCCTCCATTCACCTTCTTTACACAAAAGGTCAGATTCTCCATTGGCCAACCCTACTGCATCAGTACAGTTGTAACACTAGAAATAAGAACTCAAACCCAAGGCCTAAAATTTATAGACAGCAAATCCAGCCAACTGTTGGAAATTATTTAGCCACACACTCCATCTAAGATATTCTTCCACTATATCAAAATAATATGAAATTATTATAATTAATGTTATTAACAATCATGTAGCTTTTCTGAGCTGTTACCCAGGAAAAGTACCAGAGTACTCATTCCCTTCACAACATAAAGTGGTTCCTTAGTGGGAGTAAAGACATTACCCATAATTTATAGGGAACTCTATTTCTCTTTGTTTTTTTAAAGATTTTATTGGGGAATTGGGGAAGGGGAACAGCCAAGTTGTTGTCCTTCAATCTTAGCTGTGGAGGGCGCAGCAAGCTCAGCTCCAAGTCCTGTCGCCAACCGGCTGTTCAGCTCAAGGTGCTGTGTTCAATTATACTTGCCGGTGGGCATTGCCCACTATCCCATGCAGGGAAGCAAACAGGCAATCTTGTTGTTAGGAGCACGTGCTCTCACCAGCTGAGCCATCCTGCCATCTGTTGGCAGCTCAGTGGCAGCTCAGCCCAGGCGCAGCTCACTGGCCCATGTAGGAATCAAACCGGCGACCCTGTTGCTCAGAGCTCGCACTCTTAACCAATTAAGCCATTCGGCCGGCCCTATTTCTCATTTTTTTTATGTAAGGAGGCTAATCTAGACTACGTTATCTGCTATTATCTCACCACCATCATTAACCTATAACAGTGGAAGTGAGGGAATCAATAACAGTACAGTAAATTCCACAGCCTAAATCAGCATTTCTGAACCACATCTGAATTTCTGAAAAGGTAGTTGTCTTAGTCTGACTGGGCTGCTATAACAAAATACCACAAACAGAGTAGCCTATGAACAACAGAAATTTCTTACAGTTCTGGAGGCTGGAAGTCCAAAATCAAAGGTGCCAACATGGTCTGGTGAGGGCCCTCTGCTTGGTTAATAGCTGTTTCCTTTTCACTGCCCTCACATGAAGGAATAGGGATTTCTCTGGAGCCTCTTTTATAAGGCACTAATCCCATTCGTGAGGGCTCCATGCTCATGACTTAAGCATCTCCCACCTCCTAATACCATCATCTTTGGGGGTTAGGATTTCAACATATGAATATAAGGGGACACATTAAAACCACAGCAGTAGTCAATCCGATTAATCCAGCCTTATTTAAGAGAATTATAGTGTTAAGGGCTGGGAGGGTGGGGGGGGGCATAAAATATTATTAAGAGACCTACCAACACTTCCTCCAATTTGAGCTTCAACAACAAGCTGAGATACTTCTCTACTCCCTTTGAGATTAGATTATCTAAACCAATAACGGATTTCCATAGCACTAAAATATGCAAGGAGAGATGTCAGGCAAGATTGTCCTGTAATGCCAAGCACTAACCAGGGCATTAAGGCACATACATTAACAAAAATCTTGGTTATTTATCTCAAATTTTTAGTGGTATTTTAAAGTTTTGGTTTAGGTTCAAAAGATCTTTTAAAGTTTTTTTTGTGTGTAAATAAGTATTACTTGTGTAAACAACCTTACAAATGATTATAATTATTAGTCAAAAGATTTTAAAAGTTTACTTTCTAGGTGGTACAAAGACAAGAATAAATAAGTACTTTAAAAATAAATTTATTACTCTCTTTAGGTTGACGAAGCTTTTCGCAAGACTTGTTAAACACAGTGAGCAGAGAAACCATATACAATCATAGAATAAAAGATCTTTGTAACAAGTCTTGCCCTGTTTTACAAATGAAATCCCCAGAGGCTGAGCAAGCAAGAATATGCAAAAGGAGAAGAGCACACAGCTAAATGGAAGTTACTGGTAATGTTTTTGTTCTTGAGCTGTGTGCTGGGTCCACAAGCATTTATTCAATTAGGCTACAGCAGACTAAACTAGCTAAATCAACAAACAAGTCAGACCTGGACCATTGGTGATGATATGTCATGAATCAAATTCTGTATGTGAAATCCGAAGGGGAAAAAAACCAATTCACAAGTAACAATTCTATAGGATTTAAATCTGCACTACGAACTGACAACAGATATGTCAGAGTCATGACCAAAACGTTCGTAAATATTTTCTGAGTAAAATATCATTATATTAAAAATAATTCAGAATGAACATCAAAATGGCCTTTATTTAACCTAAAACAACAACTTGGTCACCTTGTCATCCAAAAAATCTCTATAATTAAAACTGATTACAAAGATATATGAAGGTAGTATATTACAGTATAACTATTTTCACTAGAGTCACACACAAATCATTATAAATAATCTCCCTTATTGTCTTTTGCAGAGAAAATTATATAAAAATCTTAGCAATGCTTTTGAAGTGCATTGAAGAGTAGGAAATCAACTAATGTTGGTAGAATTAAACTAAACTTTACAAGTTAAACATGTCTTCTTATCAAAGCATTTAGCAATATTATATTTTTGCAATCGTTTCTGAATTAAACCTCAGATTTCTAACTTTTAAATTGTATTTTATTACATTCTCATATATTAGTAGTATGACTTTTAACAGAGTAATATCTATAACACTAAAAGTTCCCTTCATTTAACCTATCATCCCAAATTAATTTTATTTAGAAAATAAGTCTTTTCTTCATGATTCTACAATGTAATAACTTGAAATAATTTATTCAGTTTTAGTAGTACATAATTTTTTAACTTAATTTCCTACTGTACTAATCAATGCTTAAAATAGAAAAATAAACTTTAAAAATGTGTTTCATCTATAATGTTCTTACTGAAAAATTAATTCTAATCACTAGCATGAACACAAGTGTTACTCTCCGGGGGTGTACACTGCTGAATAATTTGTTCAAATGTCAACTGCAATTCTCAAAAATCCTTTCTACCTCAAAATTTTAAACATCTGTAAAAAATAGTTGTTGTGAGAGTGGTTTACAATCGTGACACTATGACCTTTTGCTGTACACACCACAAAATTCAAGTCTCAAATACCATGCAAGCCGGAAATCTGATCATTCCTGCAGTAGCCATCTGCATGGTCCAATATCAAATATTAGTTCTAGGTGGCACTAAATCATGTGTTACAAATCTTTTTCTGCAGCCTCTATAATTAGTTGTAATTTGCTTTTTCTAAAATGTGTTTCTTATGGGGACATCTGGCCTTGAAAATTCCACCTTCCCATTGAAAAACTACTTAGTGTCTGGATTTTTTTTTTCTTGTAATATGGAGCACTGCATGGGTGGCATAACCAAGTCCAGACTTTTTTTTAAAATTAGATTCCAAGAACAGATGATTATTAAGAACCATTTAAGTATTACCAAACATAAATGTAAAATAAAACTTTGTTACAATTATAACTATCTACAGATTTCTAAATCAATCCCCCCAAATATTTAAAGTTCACACAATAAATTTTCAAGGCAATATATAGCATTGGTCTACTTACTTCCAAGAACTACATTAGTTAAGTTAAATTGGATAATACAGGTTTGAATCAAAAATTTCATAACAGGAAAAAAAAAATTGAGCCCAGTGGATTGATAAGACACTCAAAGTATCTACTTAAAATATAGCAAATGATTTCAACAATTCATAAATAACCTTAGTTAATTTCACACAATTGAAGTTATATTTGGGATACATTAATATTGCCTTTATGTACTTACAAAAATAATCAATTTACTACTCAATTCATTTGGTTCCAGAAAGCCTCCCTTAAAACTGAAAGTTAAATGTGGGTTAAAGAAAAAGTAATAAAAATGAATAATAGAGACACTACTTTTCTGCAAGATAAAAGTAAAAAAATTCATCACAATTATGCTGCTGTCCATACCTATTTGCTTCCTAGATTAAAAAATTTTGGTAGAAACACCTTAAATTCAATATTACAGCTTTATTTAAAAAAAAAAAAAGACACTAAAGAGAAATTAAAGATAAGTCAGAGAAGAAGTAAGTCAGAAAAAAAAGTCAGTTTCTGATGCCAAAACTTCAAAGACAACAATGAAATTTGACATATAAAAGAAGATTCAATATATTTTTACATTCCAAAAAAAAAACATGAGAAGATTTCACCTCATTTACAAATGTCATGTAAATTAAACATCATGCAGTTACTTTGCAAAAATTCAAAAATCTTCACCTGAAAGTTGGACACAATCAGGCCCCACTTCTAGAGGATATAGGTAATAAGCAATCTACGTTATCTCTATTAGGGCTATGGTCAGATAAGTGAAATCAGTACAAAAATATCCCTGAGGATATTTTATCCAAATTTAAGAACACCCTTTTCTAATTATGTTACTTTAATAGGCATGTAAAAATATAGTAAGTACAGGCCGGCCGAGTGGCGCAATGGTTAAGAACTGGCTTGGGATGCCAGAGGGCCCGGTTCGGATCCCACATATGAGGGCCAGTGACACTGCCCTCCACAGCTAAGATGCTGAACAACAGCTCAACCTGGAGCTGGGCTGCCATGAGTCGCCGGCGACGGCGTAGGCTGCAGCCCCTGTGGCAGTGGGTTGCCATGGGCTACCGTGTGTAGCCAGCAGCCAGCGTGAGCAGCCAGCAACCGTCCAGAAGCCGGCGACTGATCTGCCTCGCCCGGGAAGAGAGCAATGGTGGTGCCAACTTGGGCCAGTGAAGCAACGTCCTCCACAACTAGACTGAAGAACAAAAGGACAGCAACTTGTCTGTTCCCCTTCCCCCAATTCCCCAGCACTGTTCCCATCCCCCAATTCCCCAATAAAAATCTTTAAAAAATATATATATAGTAAGTACATAAGCTAAGATTTATTTATGTAGAAGTTGACATATCTCAAAAGTTAAAGAAATATCAAACACTAATAATAACTATAAAATTGGTTAATATAAACAACTAGGTTCAATAATTTCATACCTGCATTCCATCTTTAAGTTTCAAAATGCATTCCATTGTGTTGATGGTAATTACTACGGATTCCGAACCCAATTTTGTCCATGGTACATGGATCCTCAATTCGTGAATATGTCCACTTAAAAAGGTGAATGGTAATTTCAATTCCTTCAAACACAAAATAGTAAATAAAAATGAGTAAGTGCTTAATATTTTTTCATTCTAATATTCAAATTACTTTCTTAAAAGAAAACTGAAATTTCCAACACAAATATAGTTTGGGAATTATTGTTCATCAAAAAGTAGTATTGGGCCGGCCGAGTGGTTCAGTTTTAAGAGCGCGAGCGCTGAGCAACAGGGTCACCAGTTCGATTCCCACATGGACCAGTTAGCTGCGCCCGAACTGAGCTGCCACTGAGGTGCCAACAGGTGGCAAGATGGCTCAGCTGGTGAAAGCATGTGCTCCTAACAACGAGATTGCCTGTTCGACTTCATGAAATGGTGGGCTATGGCCACCCGCAAGAGCTGTCGATGGGCAGCCGGATGGCAATTAGACTTGGAGCTGAGCTAGCTGCGCCCTCCACAACTAAGATTGAAGGACAACAACTTGGCTGTTCCCCTTCCCCAATTCCCCAACACTATTCCCCTTCCGCAATTCCCCAATAAAAATCGTTAAATAGTAGTATCAAATTACTTGTTAAAACTACAAAAACTGATTGTGCAAGTTATATTTAACAAGCTACTTAACCTGTCTAGGCCTCAGCTTCTTACTCTGCCAAATGGAAATAATATACAATGCCTAATACATGACAAAGGTTCGTATATGGTAGTGGTGGTAATAGTCACAGCAGACAGAAGTCGTGCTTGAGATAACTGCAATGGTATATTGTTTAAAATCTCCACCTAAAAATATGTCCTCAAAATGTGTTTTAAACTACAGCTAGAATAGGACTGTAAGGCAACTTGAAAGGGGGATTAAAGTAGAGAAAGGAGAATGACCTGACTAAATAAAAATTGACCAACCTTAAATAAAAGAAAATTAAGCTTTACCTAATTAAAGATTGCACCTGGATATAATTTGGTCATAAATTTGAAATGTTTTCTGACTGGTTTCCATTATTATTCAAAAGAAGATTAAAAATGAAAACATAACTGTCACTACAATCACTTTATACTAATTTGTTTCACTTCCCAATACAATTTTTGTTATAAATCAACCAAGGAAGAAAAAATTAAGTGTATTTAAATTGTATTTTAATAACATTTTTACAGTTATTGTAACTCTGTGAAAGTTAAGATAAATATTACACTTATTCATTCATCCAACAATTGCTCACCTACTTGGTTTAGCAAAATAGTAGCAATATAGCTAACTATATATAGGCAATATGACAAAGTGGTTAAGACCAACAATAACTCTGGAGCCAGCAAACATAAATTTATATCCTATCTCTGCTACTTAGCACAATGACAGTGGGCAAGTTGCATAATGCATCTGTGCCTCAGTTTCTTTATCTGTAAAATTTGTTTAAGAATAGCATCTTTGAGGATTAAACTAATTTGTATAAAGTGCTTAGAACAATGTCTTCGTCAAACAGCAAACATTATTAAGATGCTAGCTACTATTATTATTATTACAAATGTGTGGGCTTAATGTATGTTTTCACAAGTTTTCTTAAAGGGCAGAATAACTAAAAATCTATTTCTACTATTCTACTCTAATCGAATATCACAATTTTTAAATATTTCTCATTATTAAAGATGCAATAATTTCAATATTGAATCAACTGGCACAGATTATAATTTGTTCAGTATCAATAACAAAGACAATGTTTACTGAGTATTTACTCTGTACCAGGCATTGTTCTAAGAACTTTACCTGCATGCTACTATTTAATCCTTATACAAGAACCCCAAAAGGTTAAGTACAGATGAAAACTATAAGGCATGGGAAGGTCAAGTAACTTCCCAAAATGACTCATCTAGGAGAGCCAAATTGGAAAATATGATGCCGAGCCCTTGCTCTTAACCACCATTATACTACATCTATACTTCCATTATGAGCCCTGAATGCCTTTCTAAATGCATCTATCTGGACAATGAGCAAATTACATTTCCACCTCTACCACTCCCTGATTTGTGTAACAATCATAATTGGTGAAATGGCTACCAAAGTTACAGTATATAGGCCAAACTGGATTTTCTCAGGGAAAAGTCAAAAGACACCAGAATCCAATTCAAGACTTTAGCATCATCAGAGTGCTACTAATCAACTGAACTATTGATACTAACCAAACACTGACGCAAGAGGCAGGACTCTATATTACAACATGGAATTTTGAACCGCACTGCCCGTGTGGGAAATCCAACTGAAGTTCAACACTTATTAACCATCCGACAACAAACAAGGTCCTTTCCATTTCCTCATCATAGACTTGTGGTAACAAGTGAGAACACATATATGCCTTACAAAAGGCAAAACACAAATGTCGATGGTTATAATAGACAGATCATCCCTAAAATGACGGATCATCCCTAACCTGATAACCACAAACAATTTTCTTCTCAGAATATATTCTACTACTTAAAAATATTTTATTCATTAGTAACTTCAGAAATACACTGTGAAAATGCATCCCTAAAACCATAACATCTATGACTATACAAAGGACATTAGTAGCAAAGAACTTAAGAAGAAGGTTGAATAGCTCTCAAAAATCTAATTCTAGATAGGCTATTACAAAATATTCCAACATGAAATAAAGGGATACCATACTTTAAAAATGAACACAGCAGACAACAAAAGCAAAAACAAATATGACCTAAAGAATTGCACACAGAAAAAAAAAATTCAACAGAGTAAAAAGGCAACCTATGGAATGGGAGAAAATATTTGCAAACTATAAATCTAATAAGGTGTTAATATCTAGAATAAAGACCTACAACAACAAAAAATCCAATTTTAAAATGGATACAACTTGAATAGACATTTCTCAAAAGAACATATACAAATGGCCAACAAGTATATGAAAAGATGTTCAACATTACTAATCATCAGGGAAATGCAAATCAAAACCACAAGGACATATTATCTCTTATCTGTTAGAATGGCCACTATCAAAAAAAAAAAAAGGAAAAGAAAAAGTAACAAGTGTTGGCAAAGATGTAAAGAAATTGAAACTCGGGCCGGCCGTGTGGAGTGTTGGTTAAGAGCTGATGTATTACAGCATTGTAAACTTGATACCTATGTAACTTTTTCCCCTTCCCCCAATTCCACAAATAAAAAAAAAAAAGAGTATATCTTATAAAAAAAAAAAATTGAAACTTGTGCACTGTTGGTGGAAACGTAAAATGGTGCAGCTGTTATAGAAAACTGTATTAGGCAGTCCTCAAAAAATTAAAAATAGAATTACCATATGCTATAGCAACCTCAGTTCTGGGTATATACCAAAAAGAACTGAAAGCAGGATCTCGAAAAGATATTTGGACAGCCATGTTCATTACAGCACTATTTACAATATCCAAGAGGTGGAAGCAACCTGAATGACCATGAAAAGTTAAATGGATAATGAAAATGTGGTACATACATACAATTGATTATTCAGTCTTCAAAAAAAGTAAATTCTGTCACATGCTACAACATGGATGAACACTGAGGATGTTTTGCTAAGTGAAACAGGCCAGTCACAAAACAACAAATATTGTGAGTCAACTTGAAGTATCTAAAGTGGCCAATTCTCAGAAACAAAAAATAGAACAATGGTTGTCAGAGACTGGAAGAAGATGGAAAAGGGAGTTGTCCAATGGGCACAGAGTTTAGGTTCGGAAGATGAAAAAGTTCTAGAGATCTGTTGAGCAACAATGTGCATATAATTAACACTGCTATACACTTAAAAATGGTTAAGAAAGTAAATTTTATGTTATGTGGTTTTTACCACAAAAAAAAAAGAATATAACATAACTTTAAGAATTCTGAGTTAGGAGCTTGGTGAATCCTCTCCCCAAAAAGCAAGGACAAAACTGGACAAAGCTGTCAAAACAACCAAAATCTCAGAGGATAAGGAAAGGCTAGGGTGAGGTCACATTATTAATTGATACATGCAACAAAACAGCAGGCCAGCCAGAAAATTAACAAGAAAGATCCAGAGAACAAGACAGCTAAAGATGGCCTTGCTTTTATATTATTTCACATATCCCTGCCTGGTAGTCTGAAAAGCTACATCCATGCGCCAAGATAGAAGACAACAGAGAGGGTCCTAACAAACTACTCATTCTTTTTTTTTTTTTAATTGGGGAATTAGGGGAGGGAAACAGTGTTGGGGAATTGGGGAAGGGGACCAGCCAAGTTGTTCAATCTTTGTTGTGGAGGGCGCCAATTGCCATCTGGCTCCCTGTCGGCAGCTCGTGGCCTCTAAACTCAAGGTGCTCAATTTTAGTTGCGGGTGGGTGTAGCCACCATGCCATGCTGGAGTCAAACCAGCAACCTTGTTGTTAAGAGTGCACACTCTATTCCCTGAGCCATCCGGGCGGCAGCTCAGCTCCAGGTGCCAAGTTCAGTCTTAGTTGCAAGCAGGCGTAGCCCACCATCAAACAGGCAGTCTTGTTAGGAGCACATGGTCTCACCAGCTGAGCCATCCTGCCACCTGTTGGCAGCTCAGCGGCAGCTCAGCTCAGGCGCAGCATCACTGGTCCATGTGGGAATCCAACCGGCGGCCCTGTTTTCAGAGCTCGGGCTTTTAAGCTAACTCTTAACCAACTGAGCCACTCGGCCGGCCCCCTACTCATTCATTATTGACCAAGAGTCCTTGTAAACACACTAAGTAAAAAAACTGATCAGACTTGTAAACTCCCTGAACTTTAAAAGCATTTCCAATATATACATATATCCCATGCCAAAGAGCAAAAGCCTTACTGGTTTAACAACCTGTAATCAATCAGTGGCTGACAACTAAGATATAGTGACCCACGGGTAATCCATTAGAAGCCAGTCCTAAAACTAGAAAGAGTTGTGGGGAGGTTGGAGGGGGACTGAGCACAGACATCAGAGGCCACACAGGGCAGGGCAAACAGACACCACACATTCAGTCCAGGCAGGTCACTAAACAAATAAACCCAGAGCAATAACCACCATCCCCTGAAGGGAGGAAATCAGAATTCAGAGTTGCTATAACAGATCCAAAATGTCCAGTTTTCAACAAAAAACTAGGAAACATGAAAACCATACAAACTAGTCAACAGAAACTAACTCTGGGGGTGTTCAACTGTAGTACCTAGTACACGAAGACTTCAAAACACCTATTATAATTATAAAGAAATAAAAGAAACCATATTTAAATAATTAAAGAAAATATAACTGCAGTGATTCATTCATTAAACAGAAAATTATCAGTAATGAAATAGAAATCACAAAAAAAAAAAAGAAGACTCAAAGGGAAATCTGGGGGTTAAAAAGTACCATAAATGAAATGAAAAATTCACTAAAAGAGTTCAACATCAGATTGAGCAGGCAGAAGAAAGAATCAGCAAATCCATAACCAAACACATAGTAAAAATGTTAAAAGCCAGGACCAAAGGAAAATCTTGAAAACAGAAAGAAAAGCAATTTGTAATATACAAAGAAACTCTTCATAGGTTAACAGCCAACTTCTCATTACAAATAATAAAGGCAAGAAGGCAGTGAGATGACATAACAAAAGAAAATAACTGTCAACTAAGAATTCTATATCCAGCATAACTATTCTTCAAAAATGAAGGCACAATAAAGGTATACCCAAATAAACAAAGGCTGAGATAATTCACTGCTAAAACAACTAGGGACCGCAACATCAAAAAATGGTAGGGAAGGGGCAGAGTATATGAGTTAAATCCATGTAAGATTGTTCAGGAAATGGTGAAAGTGTTCATTTAAAGTAAACACTCTGTAATCTTTAAGGTAAGCAAGTAAAATAATTTTTTAAAGAGTATAATTAAAAAGACTTCAAGGCGAGAATTGACTTTGGGTAGTTAACACACAATGCAATATAGAGATGGTGTATTATAAAACTGTACACTTGAAACCTACACAATTTTACTAGCCAATGTCACCCCAATAAATTTAATTTTTTTTAAAAGACTTCAAGGCAAGAAGAATTACTACAGTGAAACACAGGCACATTTCTGAATTATTTTTTTAAGTATACTCAAGAGTAAGATATCACAATACTAAATTTGTATGCATTTGATAACAACTTCAAGATATATAAAGTGAGAATTGACAAAACTAAATAAAGATGTAGACAAATCCACAATAATTATAACTGCAGACATTAACATACTTCTCTTGGTAATTGATAGAACAAGCAGATAACGCAAATCCATATGGATTTATAAGATTTGAAGAAGTCCATTAACCAATTTAAAGCAACTGACTTGGAAAAATATGGCAACTGCAAAATACACTTTTTATAAATTGCATATGCAACATTTACCAAAAAAAGACCATATACTGAGTCATACATTATAATGGATTAAAATAATACAGACAATTATGCTGAGCACAGTGGAATTAAATAAGAAATCAACAGAAAGATAATTAGCATTTCTCCCCAAATGTTTAGAAATTAAGCAACACACTTCTAAAAATAAACTATAGGTCAAAGAAGAAATCAAAATGAAAATGAAAATTTTTTCAAACTGAATAATGAAGACAACATATAAAATTCTATGTGATAGAGCTAAATAGATTATTAGAGAGAAATTTATAGCATTAAATTAATATATTTGAGTAGAAAATGCTTGAAAATATCAATGACCTAGGCTTCCACATCAGAAAGGTAGGAAAAACCAACAGAAAATCAAATCCAAAGAGGTGGAAGGAAAGAAATAACAAGAGCAAAAATACGCGACAAGAAAAGCAAAAATACAATACACAGAAAAATCAACAGTTAATTCTTTCTAAATATTAATAAAATTAATCAAACCCTTGCAATATTGGTGAAGATATAAATTACCAATATCAAGAAAAAGAGGGTATCACAACAAATAACAGATCATATTTATGTGTGTGTGTGTGTATATATATATATATATATATAT
>NW_017731420.1:1770273-1815244 GCF_001890085.2 Hipposideros armiger | reverse complement strand
CCCCCACCCCACTCAACTCTGCAGTTTTAGTTTGCAAAAGCAGCCACAGGCAATATATAAACAAATGAGGATAGCTGTGCTCCAATACAATTTTACTAGTAGGCCCAGGCCATTGTTTCTAATCCCTGACTTTGAGGAAATTGAGAAATTCCTTGGAAAATATAACTAACCACTAACAAAAGTAGAAATAAAAATCTAAATAGTCCTACATCTATTTAAGAATTTATATCAGTAATTAGAAACTTTCTAACAAAAAAAAAACAAAAAAACTCCTGATGATTAATTTTACCTAACATTTAAAAAACTAATAAAAGAAGGAAGGTGGAGATTTCACACTTCCTGATTTCAAAACTTACAACAAAGCTATATGGTAATCAAAATGTGATACGAACATAAAAAAAGACATAGAAACCAATGGAATGATATTGACAGCCCAGAAATAAACCCTCACATTTATGGCCAATTGGTTTTCAAGGATGCCAAGACCATTCAACAGGGAAAGGACAGTCTTTAACAAATAATGTTGGGAAACTTGGATATCCACATGTAAAAACAAATGAAGTTGGGTGCTTATACCACATGCAAAAATTAACTAAAAAATGTGGATCAAAGACCTAAATGCAACTATAAAACTCTTACAAGAAACGAAGCTTAGGGAAAAGCTTCATGGCATTGGATTTGGAAATGATTTCTTAGATAGGACAACAAAAGCCCAGGCATCAAAAGAAAAAAATTGGTAAATCAGACCTCAAAATTTAAAACTTTTATGCATCAAAGAATACTATCAACAAAGTCAAAAGGCAACCCACAATGGAAGAAAATATTTGCAAATCACATATCTGATAAGGGACTGATATCCAGAATGTATACGTAACTCCTACAACTCACATCCAGAATATATAAATAGCTCCTACAACTCAGTTACAGAAAAATGACACAAGTAAAAAAAAGCACAAAGAACTTAAATAGACATTTCTCCAAAGATGATATACAAATGGCCAATAAGCACATGAAAAAATACTAAAAATCACCAATCATTAGGGAAACGCAAATTAAAACCACACTGTAATACCATTTTACACCACTCAGGATGACTATAATCAAAAAAAAAAAAAAGAAGAAAAAAAAAAAAACACGGAAAATAACAAGTTTGGTGAAGACATGGTGCAATCGGAACCCTTGTACATCACTGGTAAGAATGTAAAATAGTGCAGCCAATGTGGTAAACGGTAAAGCAATTCCTCTAAAATTAAGCATACCATTACCATAAGATCTAGCAATTCTACTTATGGGTATATACCCAAAAAAACTGAAATCAGGGGCTTGAAAAGGTATTTGTACACCCGTGTTCACAGCAGTATTATTCACAATAGCTAAAAGGTAAAAGCAACCCAAATGAGCATCGACAGATGAATGGATAAACAAAATGTGGTATACACACACAATGCACTATTATTATTCACTCTTAAAAAGTAAAGACATTCTGGCACATGTTACAATATGCATGACCCTCAAAGACACTGTGCTAAAATAATCCAGTCGCAAAAAGATAAATATTGTATGTTTCCACTTATATGAGGTATGTACAGGATTCAAATTCAGAGACAAAGTAAAATGGTATTTGCCAGGAGCTGGGAGAAGAGAATGGGGAGTTAGTACTTAATGTGTATAAAGGTTCAGGTTGGGAAATTGAAAAGGTTCTGGAGATGGATGATGGTGATGGTTGCAAAATATAAATATAATCAATGCCACAGACTATACAATCAAAAATGGTTAAAACAATAAATGTTATTACATATATTTTACCAAATAAAAAAAAGAAAAAACTAGTAATACCAATCTTATACAAATTCTTCCTTTCTTTTTTAAATTTTATTAAATTTATTGAAGTGACATCAGTTTATAAAATTATATAGGTTTCAAGTATACAATTCTTTAATACATCATCTGTATACTGCATTGTGTGTTTACCACCTAAAGTCAAGTCTCCTTCCATCACCATATATTTGACCCACTTTACCCTCTTCTATCTCCCTCCACCCTCCTTTCCCTCTGGTAATCACTATACTGTTGTCTGTGTCTATGAGTTTTTGTCTTTTTAGTTCATTTTAGCTTTCAGTTTTACATCCCACATATGAGTGAAATCATATGGTTCTTGACTTTTTCCATCTGCCTTATTTCATTCAGCATGATATTCTCAAGATCCATCCATGTTGTCACAAATGGCAGTACTTCATCTTTTATTATGGCTATCTACTCAAAAAAATTTGAAAACATTTATTCATAAAGATATATGTACCCCTATGTTCATTGCAGCATTATTCACAGTGGCCAAGACATGGAAACAACCCAAGTGTCCTTCAATAGAAAATTGGATAAAGGAGATGTGGTACATATATACAATGGAATACTAAGCTCTTCCTTTAAAAAAAAGAGGAAATACTCCACAAATAATTTAATGAAGGCAATATACTTAGGGTAATCAAAGCCTGATAAGGATTTCACAAGAGAAGAAAATCACAGGCCAGTGTCACTTATAAACATAGATGCAGGGTCAGCCAAGTGGCACGTTGATTAAGAGTTGGCTTAGGACGCCAGCTCTGTACAGCAGGGCCCCGGTTCGGATCCCACATGAGGGCCAGTGACGCTGCGCCCTCTACAGCTAAGATGAACAACAACAGCTCAACCTAGAGCTGGGCTGCCGTGAGTCGCCAGTGACGGCGTAGGCTGCAGCCCCTGCTGCAGTGGGCTGCCATGGGCTACCGTGTGTGGCCGGAAGCCAGCGTGAGCAGCCAGCAGCCGGTATGAGCTGACAAGAGCCGCCGTGAGCAGCCGTCCAGAGGCCGGCAAGCAACTGCCTCGCCTGGGAAGAGTGCAATGATAATACCAACATGGGCCAGTGAAGCAACGTCCTCCACAACTAGACTGAAGAACAAAAGGACAGCAACTTGTCTGTTCCCCTTCCCTCAATTCCCCAGCGCTGTTCCCCTCCCCCAGTTCCCCAATAAAAATCTTTAAAAAAAAAGATAGATGTAATAAAACTAAAAATTTAACAAATCCAATCACATAAAAAAGAAGATAGTACATTGTAAGTGGGGTTTATTCCAGGAATGCAAACTCCATCTGTGTATTCAACTAATATAATTCACATTAACAAAATAAAAGAAAAATCAGATATCAATCCATTAAATGCAATAGTTGATAAAATTCAACATCCATTCATGCTTCTAAAAAATTATAGGAAAACTAGGACTAAAATAGCATCTCCTTAACCCAACAAAGAGTATTTACAGCTAACAACATACATAACGGTAAAATATTAAACACTTTCCCACTGAAGTTGGGAACAAAAAAAGAATTTTCTCAAGATCTCTACTGCACAGTGCAATAATGAAAGAAAATAATTTAAAGGTCCAAACACTGGAAAGAGAGATGAAAAACTGTCATTATTTGCAGATAACATGATTGTGTACAAAAACAATCCAAAAGAATCCACCAAAACGTATTCAACAAGTTAGAAAGACCACTGGGTAGAAGATCAATACACTAAAATCAACTGTATTTCTAAATACTCATAACAAATACTTAAAACACAAAATTAAAAAACAAAATGCTGCTTACAACATCAATAGAAATAAAACTTAATGAAATATGTACGAAACCTCTCTGAAAAGTTTCAAATAATTGCTGAAATTAAAGACCTTAAAATACAGAAAGTAATGCCTTGTACAAGTTAAAAACTCAATACTATGACAACACAATATATGTTAATATGTTATTTCCTCCAAAATTAATCTATCGATTCAATGTAACCTCAATTAAAAAGATCAATGGGTTTCCATGTTTGAAGGAAATTCTAAAACGTAAAAGCTAAAAGTAAAGTATATATGGAAATGCAAAGGACCTATAATAGTTATGACAATCTTGAAGGAGAAAAGAACAAAGTTGTAGAAATTACACCATGAGATATCAAGACTTGCTGTAAAATACAACATGGTAGTGATACAAGAATACACAAATAGATAGCTGAACAGATAAAGAATTCAGAAATAAATCCACACATATGACAACCTGATTTACAACAAAGACTTACTATTATTCAGTAGGGAAAGAATGGTTCAACAAATGATGTGGATTAATTATCAATGGAAAAAAATGAATCTTAATCTCTACTTCTCAATTGCAGAAAACTAATTTTAAATGAATCAATAAAGCTAAAAGAAAACACAGGAGAATAACTTCATGAGCTTGAAGAAAGCAACAATTTCTTAACCAAGACATGAAAAGTACTAACTTTAAAGGGAAAAAAAAACTGATAAACTGAACTTCAATAATATGAACTCTATTCATCAAAAGGCACTTTTAACAGAGCAAAAAACAAGCCATAAACCAGGAGAAGATACTGCAAAAACATGTATCTGGCAAAGAACTTATTTCCAAAATATATAAAGAACTCCTACAAATCAATAAAAAAAAGACAGAAGACACAATTTTTTTACCAAGTCAAAAGAATTAGAAACTTTACAAAAGAGGATATCCAAATAGCCAATGAACAGCACATGAATGCGCTTAACATCATTAATCATTAGGAAAATGAAATTTTAAATTATAAGATTCCACTACACACCCACCGGAAAGGCTAAAATTAAAATAGCAAACATACCAAATAATAACAAAATGTGAAGTAACTGAAACCTTCATACATTGTTGGTGAGAATGAATATCGGTACAACCACTCCAGAAAACTATTTGGCAATATCCATTAAAGCTAAACATGACTACTTACTAGGTATACACCTAATGGAAATTAATACCTATATCCACCAAAATCAGACAAGAATGTTCATAAGAGCTTTCTTCCTAACAGACAAAAGCAGAAACAATCCAAATGAACATCAATAGGAAAATAAATTAGTAAACTGTGGCTCTTTATACAAAGGATACTTACTATAAGGCAATACAGAGAACAAACTACCACTCATGCAACAACATGGGTTAATCTTAGCCATAATGTTGAATAAAAGAAGCCAGACACAAGTAATTCCAATTAATTTAAGTTTCAAGAACAGGTAATACTTACGTCTATTGATAAAACAGCAGTCACCTGTTTTAGGGGTGGGGTTACAAAGGGGCGCAGGCAAGTCATTTCAGGTGTAGAAAATAGTCTATTTCTTGATCTGGAATGGTGGTCACAGGTATATACATTATGTAAAAACTGAGCTATATAGATAGATGATAGATAGATAGATAGATAGATAGATAGATAGATAGATAGATAGATAGATAGATAATTAACCTTGGAAAGAGAAAGGGGAAGGAGCCAGGAGTATTATTTCTTAGTGTTAATTCTAGATTATTCAATAGTAGAGGAAGCAGTGGAATATAACTAAAAGTTATTGATTACTATCACCCTCAGATTAAGTCTTTCCTTATCTCCTAAAAAGCTGTTGGTCTCTGACTCTTCTGAGTTTCCACAGATGATTTTTGTATCCTCAAGACTAACAGAGTTGCTTGGCATATGTTACTAATAATATACTAAATGAAGTAATAAGTATATGAACTTTGAAGTTACAGTTTATTTGCATCAGAACATTATCAGGTTAAAAGAAAACTAAAAAGTGATTAAGAAAGACGTTTTCAATTTTGCTGGCATTCTCAATCTGTGTCTATTTAATACACTGAGGACACCATGGGTAATGTCATCTTTCCTATTAAGAGATAGACTTTTCTCAAGATCTTTTGGACTTTTCCATTCCCCAAAACGGAGAACAGGAATGTATTATTTTCTAGTATCATACAGAATCTTAGCAATGTAAATTAGCATATTTGGTCTAAGGCTTGAGGGTTGAGTAAATATGCTGGGGCAATTCTAACAAGAACAATGAGACTGTTTTCCTATCTGCTGAGGCAACTTTCGGGAATCCGATCGTAACAAACTATCACTAGTTAATAAACGGATTGTAACAAACTATCACTAGTTCATAAACCACAAAAAAAATATTCTGTAAAGGAAAGTCTCTAGTTTCAGGGTAGCTCAAAATACATTAGCATAAAAATTAAGTTTTTAAAGCATAAATTCAAAGTGTAGGAAACAATGTATTACTCATAAACAAACTGAAAATATTCCCAGTCAACGACAGCTCCGGTTTACCTGTTCCAGCACATCCAACTTTAACTCCAGCTTGCTGAGAACCACATCTCCACCCCATAGTGAAAGCTGTAGATCTGAAGGCTTTAAGTTCTTGATGTAGCGATTCACATAGCTCATTAAAATTGGAGTCACGTATGACTCCAGCATCCTTTAAGGTTCAGAGGAGTCAAAGTCTGAAGCTGAAGGGAGTAAAGACAGAAATATTATAAGTAATTGAGTCGGTGGTACAACGAAGGAAAAAGCACTTCTCAGGAGGAGTGGAAGAGGCCGAAAAGCAAGTCCCCACTAAAGCGGCCGCTCGCCTCCTCCCAGAAGCAGAGAAAACTCAAGTGGACTCTCTGCTCCAGCTGTGACTTCACCAATACAACTCCCCTCAACTCAACTGGCGAGGAGTGGGAGGAGAGGTGCTAACCTGAAGACAGCTAGTCCCCCTGAAGGAGGAGAATGAAGTGAGACCGGCTCCTCATCGGCCGCCTCACCCCTTCAGCAGCCTCGAGGCCCTCGCCTCCCAGAACCCA
This sequence comes from Hipposideros armiger, assembly GCF_001890085.2. Taxonomy (NCBI): domain Eukaryota; kingdom Metazoa; phylum Chordata; class Mammalia; order Chiroptera; family Hipposideridae; genus Hipposideros; species Hipposideros armiger. Next base: position 1,808,575 of record NW_017731420.1, on the reverse strand, counting down.
GCGGGATCTACCACCATAGAACCAGAGCCAGAAGGAAGCCAGCTCCCGCCCTGCTGCAACCTCGCATGACACTCACGCCAAAACGTACCGTGGCGTCCTCTCCACCTCCGGGTACCTGGCACCCGCCTCCGGCGGCGGCGCAGCTCCTGTATGGCTCCACTTCCGGGTGTGCCCCACTCGGTGCTCAAAACAAACTGTCCCTCCACCGCCAGAACTCGACTCCACAGCATGACCCGACTTGTCAGGCTGGAGAAGCCATTCAGTCCGTCTTCTAGGAAAAGACCTCTTGCGCTCGGCTAGCCTGCGTCTCCACTCCGACCCCGCCAGTGGTCTGGAAAATGCTCTAAGAAGCGCCCTCGGGAGGTGGGCGGACCCGTAAAGTGGAGACACCCGAGATCCGGAAGTGGTGCTGCTGCGCGAGAATGGCTGCGGGTGCTGTGGGCCGAGTCCGGCTGGGGAAGCACGGACTGCCGCATCTCCGATGAGGAGGAAGAAAGCGGATCCTGGTGTTTTAAAGCCCTGAAAAAGAGGGCTGTTCTTTCGGGTAATGGAAGTCCTGAGAAGAGGAATTTGGGTTCAGTGGACAGGGCAATAGCAATAAGGCGGAAGGTAGAAGAAGCGGCCGGGGGGTGGCAGATTTAAAAGTAGACCCGAGGCTCATTTGCTGGAGGAAGGGTGACTATGGAAAGAAATGGAAGGGAGTCGGCTGTGCAACTTAAGGTCATGGTTTCGGCCACACGAGTAAACACGCTCTCCGTTTTTTTTATTTAGCCGAAGCAGTGGTTAGGTATTATCGAATTTGCTGATGCGGGGCCAGGAAGAAATGGTCAGAGAAGGTTGTGAAGAACCATTGGATTGCAGACTAATGGGATTTCAGAAAGGGGGTGGGAATATCGGAAGGAAAAAGGAAATGGGACTCCTAGAGACAAAGTGAAAAGAAATAGCAGATAGCAGATAAAGAATGAATTCAGAGTTTTAAGAGTCACTTGGTTTTATTAGGCTGAAATGAATGTATAAAATTACCCTTCTAGTACTTTTGCAAGGTAACAGAGTCAAGAAACTCAGACACCTAACTTAGAAAAATATACACTAAACTTAAAAGAATAGCTTAATAGGGCATGCTGCCTAATTTTTGAGCAGTGTCTTTTATGTTTGGTAACCTCTGAACAAAACACCTACCACTGCATTTTGAATAGACAACTTATAAAGTTATTAAAATACCCACCCATGTTTTCATTGCATTTAATTCAAAATATTTAATAAGTAAATTCCTGAAGCTCTTTACTGCAATTCAAGTTATGATTTCTTGAAAGAGTTTTAGAAACTGCAAAAGCAAACAGGCCTAAGTGAGGATGCCAAAGTGTCTAGCTTTTGTTAATGAACTAAGTTTAAAGAAATAAAGAGAAGCAGCTAATTGCTGATTTAGAGTAACTGTCCCCTCATAAGCCTTGATGAATAACCCAAGTAATTTCGATCTTATTAAAACCAACTAAATTAATAAGTAAATTATCTAAGTAATTTCTTAGTTATCTGCTTCACCTGAAAAGCAAACTGGTTGAAGTCATGACTCAGAAGTTTTACTATAAAGAAAATAGTCCACTAGTTGTATGAAAGCCCTAGGTGGTCTAGAACAGGAGCAGCAAATCTTGTTTTTCTAGAGAAGGAAAAAGGGCCTAGTCTTATTTATGTGGCAATTTAATTAAAAAAGAACGGTGTTTTAGGATAAATTAGCCGGAACATTGAAGGCTAGAGGGAGCTGGAGTGTATTTTCTTTCCCTCTGGTAGGTTAGGCTCTGGTAAAATAGTTTCTCCTGAGTGCTGGCCTTGTTCAGAGAACCAAAATGCTCTGGTGTATTTCAAAATGGCTCCTTTTCCTCTCCCTTTGCCAGAAACACAAGGGAATTGTTCTCTGTTCACTGTGAGGACCTGATAGAGCTCCTGGAGGTAAAACTGACAAAAACGTGTGGATTTCCCTACGAATGGGTCCCCCCTGGAGTTTTTAACTGTCAGACTTGTCCACACTGAGCCTTCAGCTATTTGTCATTTACAATTTAGGTTTTCCTACCCTGACACTGGTTCCCTAGATTTCTGCTCATAAGTTTCTGCTGTGTTAAGTTGTAAAATTCTCTGTATTCACCTATCTCTCCAATTTTGGGAACAGTGGTTTCCCTGTGACCTCACTTCTGACGCATCTAAGAGTTGGTGGTATTTCATTTTCTTCAGCTTTTTACTTGTTAGATGCAGTGATGACTTCTAAGCTATTTACGTACTGGGCCAGAAACCAAAAGTCTCAGGTGAAGTTCTTAAATATTTGAGTAATGTTTAAACGGTTGAAAAAGGTAGAAAAAGACACCTTTATTATTTATTTTTCTATTATGTGTACTGTATGTATGAGATCTTTAAATACAGGAACTTGTGTCCCTTGTACCTTGCATATTATATGATTCTTAATAAGTTATATGGCAGTGATTGATTTAACAATTATTCAATAAATCTGTTTTCCTTTTCCTCCTGTGCACATGGTTAGATTGTTTTAGGGCTCTCTTACAGTCAGGTTTTGTAAAGGATCTGGGTTCTGACCACCTGAATGTGGGTAGAAGCAATGTAGGTACAGGCCTGGCTCATAAAAGCCTTCCACATAACAGTTTTACTCTTTCCCCCATCACCAAACGATACAGATAAATAGGATGCAACAGGGGACTCCAAGGTCCAGCAAGAAGATGCCAAGGACAAAAAAAATAGGAGACTCACTCTGTGAATCATTGCCTAGGGGAACACAAACTACTAATTGGTAATATCCATTAGAATTTTGCATGATTGAGAAATAAACTACTGTTTACATCACTGAGATTTGAGGGTTTTGCTATTATAGGAAATGTTATTTTAAGTAGCACAGAGGCAAATAGATAATAGACATGAGTTAAACTTAATCTGTTCAACTTTGTATCTTCAGGAACATTACAATTGTAATGATTCCCTCATGAAATTATTATTTAATTAAATTTTAAAATATACTTACCTAGACAATCACAGTTACTCATTGAATAGTCATTGCATGTTATACCTTGTTCCTTTTATAACAAAAGTATGACAAGATGAGGAAATTCAGACATGGAAAGGTGAACTACCTATGGTCAAAGCCTGTCAACCCATCTCTTATGACTTCAAGTCTCCATGAGAAAGGAAACAGAAAATAAAAAACCATTAATTATTATAATAATAGAATAGCAAAGAAAGTTTTCTGGGTTTAGAGTAATACACACTAAGTAGCTGCACAAAATACTTCTGACTAGCTTCCTAAAGAGTTAACAGCACATAAAGATTTATAATGTAGCTTTGTAAACTGTAAACAAGTATCTGTCCAAGTCATATAGGCATTATCTCACTATGAAAGCTGGACACAGTATAGTCCATAAGAAGTCCAATTGGTAGGAAATCAATAATAATCATGGTTGCTTCAAGTTATTTAAACATATTAGTTTGGTATTCTGAATTCATGCATTAACTCAAAGACATTTTTGAATGTCCACTATGTGGAATATACCATACTAGGCACTGAGGCATGTCTACATGGAAGGAGCTCAGTTTCATTGGAATCACAGATATAAATGACTAATTAAAATATAAATACAATGGAATATTACTCAGCCATAAGAAAAGGTGAACTGCCATTTATGACAACATGGATAGATCTTGAAATTTATCATGCTAAGCGAAATAAGTCAGAAAAAGTTGAGAAACATTTGACTTCACTCATGTGGGATATAAAACTGAAAGCAACAAATGAGCAAGACAAAAACTCATAGACACAGACAACAGTTTAGTTGTTACCAGAGGATAAAGGGGGGCTGGGGGAGGGTGGTAGATGAGGGAAAAGGGAGTCAAATAATATGGTGATGGAAGGAGAACTGACTCAGTTGGGAATACACAGTGCAATGATAAATGATGTACTATAGAAATGTACTCTTGAAACCTATATAATTTTACTAACCAATGCACTTCAATAAATAATAAAATTTTTAAAATAAAAGACTATTATATGATTAAGTAAAATATATACCAAGTGCGATAGGATATGAAAAACTCATTTAGCACTGTGTGAGGACATGATTCAACTTCTACCCAAATGCAAAACAATACTTTTTCCACTGACCTGTCTTTCAAAGAAAATCAGGAAAGTCCCTGTAATTCTCACTAAAATAAATGGATGCTACCACAAGTGAAATGACCTAGTTTAAGACCCTATCTGGGAACAAATTCCTGCAAACCTTTACTAGATCAAAATATATAGGGATAGGCAAGTATACCAATGGGGCTGAATAAGGACCCCAGAAATAAACCTCATTTATGGAATTTTGATATATGCCAGAAGTAACATTACAAATAAAAGGGAAAAGGTTTGCATATATACGTATCAATAATCGGTACTGGGACAATTACTACCCAGATGGATGAAAATTAAGATTAGATTCCCACTTCATACCTAGGAGTGAAGTCCAAGTATTATGGGGCCTGAAACTTAAAATTTGAGGACCCCTATTTAAGGATAAGATAAGAAAATATTATACTTTTGCAAATTTTATAAAAACATACAACCCATATTAAACTCGGGCTTCTCCCAGAGCCTTAGAAAGGGCTTGTGCAAGTAATATGTAGTCCCTGAAGCTTAAGCTTCATTAGTTTCATGGTAAACTTACCTCTGATCACAACAAACACAAAAATAAATTCCAGATGTATTATAAACTAAATGTGAAACGAAAAAAATTTTATGGAAAAAAAATATTAATTGATCCCTCAGAGGGAACAAACTTTTAAAATAAGACAAAAACATGAATAGGACAAACTATAAAGTAAAAGCTTAATAAGTTTTATACATTAAAATTAAAGAAGTCTGTTTATGAAAGAACATGTTAAAATAAAACACAAGCCACAAGCTGGGTGAAGATGTTTGCAATGTATTAGAAAGGATTAGAACCCGGATTTTATAACAAACTACAAATTAATGAGTTAAAGACAATCCAATAGAAAAAAATAGGCAGTTCATAAAAGAAAAAACTCAGATGTCTAATAATCACAAGAAATCGTGCTCAACTTCTCTAATATTTAGGGGAATGAAATTTAAAATAACAATGACCTATTTCATGCCCATCAGACTGACAACGGTTTTAATGTCTGATGTCAATGATACGGAATGATTGGAACTAATACACTGCTAGTGAAACCAGTGCAGAAGAATTCAGCAATATCCCGCAGAGTTGAACATGCATGTACTCCAGCAATTCCACTTGTAAATATAGAGAAACTCATATATGTACACAAGGAGGCATTTTTAACAGTATTTTACAGTATTGTTTGTAGTAGTAAAACAGTGGAAACAATTGAAACATCAACAGGAAAAAAATGGTTAAACTGTGGTATACGAGGTCAGACAATTAAGTTCACAAACTCATCCTAGAAAAAGTGCTACATACCTCATTGCTGAATATCACTATGGTCACCTTTGAAATACTCCCCTTGGGAAACTATGCACCGATGCCAGTGCCTAGTCCACCTTTCAAAGCAATTTTGGAACCCATTTTCTGGAATGGCCATCAGAGCTGTCATCGTATTACCCTTGATGTCCTGAATGTCATCAAAACGTCTTCCTTTCAATATTTCCTTTATCTTTGGGTAAAGAAAGAAGTCTTTGGGGGTCAGATCAGGTGAGTAGGGTGGGTGTTCCAATACAGTTATTTGTTTTCTGGCTAAAAACTCCCTCACAGACAGTTGCCATGAATTGTCGTAATGCAAGAGCCTGAATTGTTGGCGAAAAGTTCAGGTCGTCTAACTTGGTTAACTGTTTGTTTAGTTGGTACAAATTCATAATGAATATACCCTCTGATATCAAAAACAGGTTAGCAACATCATTGCATCAAGTTTGCAAACATAATTGTTAGACCTCGTATTCATATAATGAAATATTATATATTAGTTTAAATGAAAGAGAGCTCTGACTCTCAAATGTTTTACCTATAGTTAGAAATATAGTTTACACCATGGCTCAATACATGTATATGTATTGAGAACTCAAAACTATTATTGAGTACATGTGATGCATTCTATTTTCTGTTACTTTCCTTTTTTCTAAATAGTTCATGACCTACTAAATTGATACTGTGAGCTACTTAATGGTTTGCAACACACAGTCTGAAAAAAACACTGAACAAAATTGCATATTTATCAACATTAATAAATCTAAAAATATATAAAAAGTAACTAGCATATCATATAGTATACAAGTATACATTAGAGTATGTATATAGCATAAAGTGTATCTGATATGCTATATAGTATATATGATATACGAGGTGTGATCAAACAATACAGTGAATGTTTAAGTAAAAAAATATATTACCGGGGCAACTGAGTGGGGCATTGGTTAAGAGCTGGCTTGGAATGCCAGCGGGCCCCAGTTTGGATCCTACATATGAGGGCCAGTGATACTACCCTCTATAGCTAAGATGCTGAACAACAGCTCGACCTGGAGCTTGGCTGCCATGAGTTGCCGGCAATGGCATAGGCTGCAGCCCCTGCTGCAGTGGGTTGCCATGGGCTACCGTGTGTAGCCAGCAGCCAGCATGAGCGGCCAGCAGCCGCCGTGAGTGGCCATCCAGAAGCCGGCGACTGATCTCCCTTGCCCAGGAAGAGCGCAATGATGGTGCCAACTTGGGCCAGTGAAGCAACGTCCTCCACAACTAGACTGAAGAACAAAAGGACAGCAATTTGTCTGTTCCCCTTACCCCAATTCCCCAGTGCTGTTCCCATCCCCCAATTCCCCAATAAAAATCTTTAAATATATATATATATATTATAGTGAAGGATACATTGCCAGTAATCCCCCTTAAAATACTCCCCCTCACTTTGAACACACTTATCTCATTGTTCCTCCCATTTTCTGAAGCAGTTCTGGAAGTCCTCTTTCGTGAATGTCTTTAGTTGTGCTGTCATGGCTGCCTTGACGTCCTGAATCTATTCAAAACATTTACCTTTCATAGTCGTTTTGACTTTGGGGGAGAGCCAGATGTCACACAGTGCCAGATCTGGTGAATAAGGTGGTTAAGGATACACCGTAATGTTTTTTACAGAAATTGCCACACCAGAAGCAATGTGTGACACAGAGCCCTTCCGTTATGATCAAAGCAGAATCCTGCTGCCAAGTGCCATCCAACAGAAAGGCAGTACATCAAACCTTACTAACAGTGTGTGACAAGTTTCAACTTGTTCAGTGCAAACAGTCAAGTGTGAAGTACAGTTGCGAGGTGTGTTTTCAAGTGTGCCGTAAATCATGGATCACGAACAATGCATTAACATGAAACGGGAAAATGGTCTCTCATCCCCCATCATGGCAATGCTGTGTGTCACACATCGCTTCTGGTATGGCAATTTCTGTCAAAAACGTTACAGTGTGTCATCCACCTGATTCGGGACATCGAGGCAGCCACAACACAACTAAAGATACAAAAGAAGACTTCCAGAACTGCTTCAGGAAGTGGCAAGAAGGATAGGATAAGTGTGTTTGAAGAGAGGGGGAGTATTTTGAGGGTGATTAATGGCAATACGTCTTTTATTGTAATAAATTTTTTTGTTTACACATTCACCGTATTTTATGATCACACCTTCGTTGTCATGCATATACACAAATTCCAAGAAATGCTATATATTGTGATAGCTACATGTATATATAGAAATCATATTAAATGCTTTCATGACAGATAAATACTAAATTCGGGATAGTACTTAACTCAAAAAGAGAAGGAAGAATAAAATGGAAAGGGAATACAGGATACTTCAATTGTATCTGTAGTATTTTATTTCTTTTAAAATAAGGCAAAATATTAAAAAATAAAATAAGGCAAAATATTACTATTTGACAAGACTGGTGGTGGTATAGCTGTCTTTGTGTTTTATATATTTACAAAATACTTGATAAAAACAGGAACTCTCATACACTACTAGTAGAAATGTAAAATAATACAATAGTTGGCCATTGTTTTTCACTGTTGAAAACAGTTCAGCAGTTTTCTAAAAAGTTAAACATACACCTAACATACAACCCAGACATTCTACTCCTAAGTATTTACCAAAGAGAAATTATAAAAGTCCACAAAAAGATTTGTACAAAAATGTTCAAACAGGATCATTTGTGGTACCTAAAATAGAAGAAAAACATCCAAATATCCATCAACAGGTGGATGGATAAATGAGTTGTGATATAGATATGCAATGAAATACTACTCTGCAGTAAAGTAAGGAAATATTGATACATGCAACTACATGGAAGAAAAATAATTATGCTGAATGAAAGAAACTAGACAAAAAGCAATACTGTATTATTGTACTGATATAAAATACTAGAAAATATAAACTAATGTTTACCGACAGAAAGACGATCAGTGGGTGCAGGTAGAAAGGGTTGTACTGTTGCATGGGATTATAAAGGGGCATGTGGAAACTTTTGAGGGTGATGAAAATGTATATTTTCTTAATTGTGATGGATTCATATAATTATACATATTTCAAAATTCAAATTATAAATTTTAAATACATATATGCAGTTCATTGTATATTGAGTACTTCTAAATAAGTCTTTTTAAAATAGAAATTAGTTAGATCTACATATACTAGCCTACAAAGAGTCCACAATATCATAGCACCATTATTCATAAGAGCCAAAAAGTGGAAACAATTCAAATGTTCATCAACTGATGGATGAAAATAAAATATGGTACAGTAATACCATGGTTTGCGAGCATAATTTGTTCTGGATACAAACTACTCATACTGCAAGACATCGCTCATTTACCATGTTAAAATGTATTAGAAATGTTTGCTCATCTTGCAGTATACTCGCAAACCACATTACTCACAATCCAAGGTTTTACTGGATATACATATGAGTACAATGGAACACTATTTAGCAATAAAAGTAATGAAGTACTGATACATATAACATGCATGCCCAGAGCTTGTTGCATGCTCAGAAGGGATTTGAGTGGACACTAAGCTTGCATCTCTGGCTAATCTTTAAGGTCTGCAGAAGCCAGAAATTAAAATTAAGGCAGAACTATAGAGGGTCTGTCCAAGCAATGAAGGATTGCCTTTGTTCAGAACCAATCTGAAAAACAATGAGACTGCTTTTATCTTTTTAGCTCAAGGCATTTAATGAAATCTCTCAGATCACTGGCTGACCACTGAGATAATGCAGCAGAGACTTAGGTGACCACACACAAATAAGAAATACAGTCTTTACAAAAATAGTATAGGAAAGTCACTACACAAATGGATGACTACAACCCTCAACAATGAACAACAGGAAATTGTGAGGAGGAGGGTGGTTCAGATTTCCAGGATTATTAAAAAATGTCCAGTTTTTTGTTTGTTTGTTTGTTTTACAAAATAATCACAAGGAATACAAAGAAACAGGAAAGTATAGCCTATTCAGAGTGGGAAAAAGTGAAAGAAAACACCCTTGAGAAAGCGTAGACATTGGACATACTAGGCAAAGACTTTATATCAACTGTCTTAAATATACTCAAAGAGCTTAAGGAACCCATGGGGAAAGAACAAAGAAAAGCAAAAGAATATTATATCAATAAGTAAAGAACATCAGTAAAGAGACAGACATTATGAAAAGAAACCAAATAGGAGTTCTGGAGCTAGAAAAGTAAATAGCTAAAATCAAAAATTCACTAGAGAGTTTCAAGAGCAGACTTGAACAGGTGGAAGAACGATCAGGAAACTTTAAGCTAGGACAAGTGAAATCCAGTCTAAGGAGCAGAAAGAAAAAATAATGGGGGGAATAAACAGAGCCAGAGAAACTTGTGGGACACAATTAAGTATCTCATCATTGTGGGAGTCTCAGAAAAAGAGACAAAATGGGACGGAAAGAATATGACTAAAAACATTTCAAATTTAACAAAAGACATGAATCTACATTAATCCAAGAAGCTCAACAAACTACAAGTAGGATATAGTCAAATAGATTCATACCAGGACACATTGTATTAAAACTGTTAAAAAGCAAAGAGAGACTGAACAAGCAGCAAGAGAAAAGTGACTTGACAGGCACACCTGCTCTCTATAAGATTAACAGCCTATTTCTCATGAGAAACCATGGAGGCCTGAAGGCTTTGAGACAACATATTTAAAATACTGAAAGGGAAAAAAACCTGTCAACTAAGAATTCTATATCTGGCAAAACTAATCTTCAGAAATGAAGGTGGGGGCCAGCCAAGTGGAGCATTGTTTAAGAGTTGGCTTGGGACACCAGCTCTGAGCAGCAAGGCCCTGGTTGGGATCCCAAATGAGGGCCAGTGACGCTGCGCCCTCTACAGCTAAGATGGTGAACAACAGCTCGACCTGGAGCTGGGCTGCCGTGAGTCGCCGGCGATGACGTAGGCTGCAGTCCCTGCTGCAGTAGGCTGCCATGAGCTACTGTGAGTGGCTCACTGCCTGCATGAGCAGCCGTGAGCCTCCGTGAACAGCCGTCCAATGGCCAGCGACTGATCTGCCTCACCAGGGAAGAGCGCAATGATAATACCAACATGAGCCAGTGTAGCGACGTCCTCCACCACTAGACTGAAGAACAAAAAGGACAGCAACTTGTCTGTTCCCCCAACACTGTTCCCCTTCCCCAATTCCCCAATAAAATCTTTAAAAAAAATAAATAAATAAAGGTGGAATACTGACATTCCCCGATAAACAAAAGCTAAGGGAGTTTTGTCCATGAGACCAAGCCTATAGGAAATATTAAAGGGACTCCTTCAGGCTGAAATGAAAGGACACTAGACAATAATTCAAGGCCATATGAAGAAAGAAAAATTGGCAGTAGAGGTAACTACATAGGTAAATGAATAAGCTAGTATTATGGTATTTTTTGCTTGTAACTCTTCTTTTGTTTCTTTAATAATTTAAAAGACAAATGCATGAAATAATATAACTATACTCATATGTTATTGGGCAACAGTGTATAAAGATAATTTGTGACAGTAACAACATAAAATGGGGAGACAAATCTGTATAGTAGCAGTTTTTGTATGCCATTTAAGCTGTTTGTGTGAATACAAACTAGATTGTTCTAAACTTAAAATATTAATTGTAGGGCCAGCAGAGTGGCACGTTGGTTAGGAGTTGTCTTGGGACACCAGCTCTGAGCAGCAGGGCCCCGGTTCGGATCCCACATATGAGGGCCAGTGACGCTGAACTCTATACAGCTAAGATGGTGAACAACAGCTTGACCTAGAGCTGGGTTGCCATGAGTCGCCAATGACGGTGTAGGCTGCAGTGGGGCTGGCTGGCAATGGGCCTGCGCTTTTGTGAGCTTCTGTGAGCCACCGTCCAATGGCTGACAAGTGACTGCCTCACCCAGGAAGAGCGCAATGATCACAATACCAACATGGGCCAGTGAAGCGACGTCCTCCACAACTAGACTGAAGAACAAAAGGACAGCAACTTATTTGTTCCCCTTCCCCGATTCCCAAGCGCTGTTCCTGTCACCCAATTCCCCAATTAAAAAAAAAACTTTAAAAATAAATATATATATATATATTAATTGTAATCTCCAGGATACCTACTAAGAAAATAAACAGAAAATATACTGAAAGAGAAAGGGAAGGAAATAAAAAGATACAATAGAAAAAACCAATTAAACACAAATGAAGACAGTATTTGAGGAACTGAGGAACAAAAAATATATACGACATAAAGAAAACAACAAAATGGCTGAAGTAAGTTCATCTCAATCAGTAACCACCTTAAATGTAAATGGATTAAAATTTACAAATTAAAATATAGATTGGCATAATAGGTTTTAAAAAAAGCATGATCCTTAATTTTTTGAGGAACCTCCATACTTTTTTCCATAGTCGCTATACCAATTTACATTCCCACCAGCAGTGTATGAGGGTTCCTTTTTCTCCACACCTCTCCAACACTTGTTACTCCTTGTCCTGTTGATAATAGCCATTCTAACAGGTATGAGGTGGTATCTCATTGTGGTTTTGATTTGCATTTCCCTAATAGCTAGTGAAGTTCAGTATTTTTTCATATATCTGTTGGCCATTTGCATGTCTTCTTGGGAGAAGTGTCTGTTCAGATCCTCTGCCCATGTTTTAACTGGATTCTTTATTTTTTTGTTGTTGAGTTGTATAAGTTCTTCATATATTTTGGATATTAGCCCCTTATTGGAGATGTTGTTTGCAAATATCTTCTCCCACTCAGTTAGTTGCCTCTTTGTTTTATTGGTGTTTCTTTTGCTGTGCAGAAGCTTTTTAGTTTAACAAAGTCCCATTTATTTATTTTTGCTTTTACTTCCCTTGCCTTTGAGGTCAAAATAATAAAATCCTCTCTGAACCCAAGGTCCATTAGTTTAGCACCTATGCTTTCTTCTATGCACTTTATTATTTCAGGTCTAATATTTAGGTCTGTGATCCACTTTTAGTTAATTTTGGTATTTGGTGACAGAAAGCTATCTAGTGTCATTCTTTTGCAGGTGGCTTTCCAATTTTCCCAGCACCATTTATTGAAAAGACTTTCTTTTCTCTTGTGTATGTTTTGCAGCATTATTCACAGTGGCCAAGATATGGAAACAACCAAAGTGTCCTTCCATAGATGTTTGGATAAAGCAGATGTGGTACATATATACAATGAAATATAACTCAGCCATAAGAAAAGGTGAACTTTTGCCATTTGCAACAACATGGATGGTTCTTGAGATTATCATGCTAAGTGAAATAAATCAGACAGAAAATGTCCAGAACCATATGATTTCACTCATTTGGGTTATAAAACTGAAAGCAACAAATGAACAAGACAAACAAACAAAACCTCATAGACACAGACAACAGTTTAGTGGTTACCAGAGGGTAAGAGGGGAGGGTGGTAGTAGAAGAGGGTAAAGAGGGTCTAATAATATGATGATGGAAGAAGAACTGACTCTAGGTGGTGAACACACGATGCAATATATAGATGATGTATTATACAATTGAACAACTGAAGCCTATATAATTTTACTAACCAATGTCACCCAAATAAATTTAATAAAAATTAAAAATAATAATAATAAAGAAAAGTATGATCCAATTATAAGCTGTCTTTAAGAGACTCATTTTATTTTATTTTATTTTATTTTATTTTTTATTATTATTTTTTTTTAGCTGAGCCATCCTGCTACCTGTTGGCAGCTCAGCGGCTGCTCAGCTTGGGCTGGACTCGAACTGCTGTTGCTCAGAGCTCAAACTCTTGAGCGAGCTCTTAACCAATAACCAACTGAGCCACTCAGCCAGCCCTAAGAGACTCATTTTAAATCCACAGAAACAAATATTGAAAGTAAAAAGATAGAAAAAGGTATTCCAAACAAATAATAACTAAAGAGAGCTTCTTTGGCTATACTAATAGACTTGAAGTCAAAATTGTTACAAGAGACAAAGGTAGACATTAATACAAGGGCCAATTGATCAAGAAGATATAATAATTACATTCCTGTAAAAAGCAAAAATGAGTGTTTATAAATGGAATATTTAATATTGTTAATATTATTAATATTGTTAAGATGGCAATACCACCCAAAGCAATATACAGAGTCAGTATAATATATATCTAAACTTCAGTGGCAATTTTGTAGAAATGGTAAAACCCATCAAAAAATTCATATGAAAATTCAAGGTACCTAGAATGGCCAAAAAATCTTCAAAAAGAACAAAGTGGGGGCTCTTATTTCCTGATTTCAAGACTTACTATAAAGCTACAGTAATCCAAACAGAGGGCTATGTCATAAGGATAAACATATAGACCAATTGAATAGACTTGAGAGGCAGAAATAAACCCTCGAATCTATGGTCAACAGATTTTCAACAAGGATGCCAAGACCATTCAACGGGGAAAAAATAATCTCTTCAACAAACGGCTGAGAAAGCTGGATATCCTCATGTGAACAAATGGCGTTAGAACCCTATTTCATACCACATACTGCACTATTAAAATCTTAGAAGAAAACGTAGAGACAAACCTCCATAACCTTGGGTTTGACAATGGTTTCTAAAATATGACCCTGAAAGCACAGGAAAAAGAAGAAAAAATAGTAGATAGGATTTCATTAAAATTTAAAACTTTTGTGCATAAAAGAACAGTATTAAGAGAGTCAAAAGATAACACAAAAATAGGAGAAAATATTCACATATAATATTTTCATTGTGACTGATAAGGATTTAATAACCAGAATACATAAACTTTTACAACTCAGCAACAAAAAGACAGCCCAATTTAAAAAGTGGGCTAAGGACTTGAATAGACATTACTCCAAAGAAGATATAAAATGGCCAACGAGCACATGAAAAAGATGTCCAATATCATTGATCACTAGGGTAATGTAAATCGAAACCATAATGAGATACCACTTCACACCAAGTAAGATAATTTAAAAAAAAAAACAGAGATTAACAAGTATTGGTGAGGATACGGAGAAATTGGAATCCTTGTAGGAATGTAAAGTGGTGCTGCTGCTGTGGAAAACAGTATGGCAAGTTTTAAAAGAATTAAAATAGAATTACCATACAACTCAGCAATTTCACTCATATGTAAATGTCCAAAAGAATTGAAAAGAGACACAAACAAAAACTTGTATACATATATTCATAGCTGTCTTATTCACAATAGCCCAAAGATGGAAGCAATCCAAATGTCCATCAACATAGGAATGGATAGGAATGGATAAACAAAAGGTGATATATACATAAATGAAATATTATTCAGCCATAAAAAAGAACACAAAAGGTCACATATTGTATGATTCCATTTGTAATAAATATTCAAAATAGGTAAATCCATAGAAACAGAAAGAAGATTAGTGGTTGCCAGAGCTGAGGAAGAGAAATGGGAGTGACTGCTTAATGAGTATGAGGTTTTCTTTGGTGTGATGAAAATGTTTTTGAACTAAATAGAGGTGGTGGTTGCATCATTGTGAATGTACTAAGTGCCACAGAAGTGTACACTTTAAAATGGTTATTTTGGGCCGGCCAAGTGGCTCACTTGGTTAAGAGCTTGCTGAAGAGTGCAAGCTCTGAGCAACAGGGTCGCCGGTTCAGTTCCCACATGGGCCAGTGAGCTGTGCCCGAGCTGAGCTGCCAATGAGCTGCCAATAGGTGGCAGGATGGCTCAGCTGGTGAGAGCACATGCTCCTAACAACAAGGTTTCCTGTTAGAGATGGTGGGCTATACCTGCCTGCAACTAAAGACTGAACTCAGCACCTTGAGCTGAGTTCCTTCCCAGGTGGCTCAGGGGATAGAGCACACGCTCTTAACAACGAGGCTACTGGTTCGACTCCTGCATGGGATGGTGGCTATGCCCCCGCAAGTAATGGAACACAGCACCTTGAGCTGAGCGGTGCAACTGGACTTGGAGCTGAGTTTGCTGCGCCCTCCACGACTAAGATTGAAGTTCTTCTTCCCCAATTCCCCAACACTGTTCCCCTCCCCCAACTCCCCAACACTGTTCCCTTCCCCCAATTCCCCAATAAAAAACAAAAAAAATTAAAAATAAAATGGTTATTTTATGTTATATGAATTTCACCTTAATAAAAAAGAATATACATTACATTTATAATATAGAACTAATAAAAGAACTGTGAAATATATACACTAAATTAGAGTTGGAGTGATCCATATAAACTCATGTTTAGGTTAATATACAGTTGGTTACATAAATTAATATTTACAGGTATGTGTATGGACATAGGCTGGTATGCACACATAGTGTTTCCTTGCTTTGTCAGTTGAGAGAGCCTAGACACAATGACACACCAGTAGCAATGAGCACACCTAATGCCCAGCTCCTGGTTTTTAATACTATTCTCCAGTAAAATGACCTACAGCTCCTTGGAGACCTGGATGATTTGAGGACTCAGGCAGAAAATATATAAGTTGAGCCTGGAGCATCTTATAGTGTCAGAGAGTAAGGAAGTCACACACAAACACACACACACACACACACACACACACACACACACACACGGAGTATGTGAAAAGCATATAGGAGCCACTACAAGAGCTACCAATGGCCAAAGCTGCAACAATTTGAGCAAAGATCTAAATATAACTGTATTGGATTATAGCCCAAAGCATAAAATAAATATTCTTGAGTCCATGGTGATTTGAATTAATTAATAAATTAATGAGGGAGAAGAGTCACATCTCCTTGGCAGAAAAATTCCAAGTAATTTATGCATATACTTCATCCTCAAGGAGTTGGAACATAATTCCTCACTCCGTAAGTGTAGGCTGGGCATAGTAAATTCTTCCAAAGAGTACAGTATAAGAAGATGAAAAATGGTGGGGAGTATAAATTTATGGTGGAAAACATGATAGACACTACTAGCTGACTAAGGTCAACACTAACAGTGATAAGTCACGTTGATAGTATGTACCCTTGATATGATTGATGAGAATGGCACTTTACCTCTGTGTTCTTCCTCCCAAAACCCGTAACTAATCTAATGAGAAAAACATCAGACAAATCCCAACTGAGGGACATTCTACAAAGTAACTGACAATACTGCTTAAAACTGTCAAGGTCGGGCCGGCCGAGTGGCGCGATGGTTAAGAACTCGCTTGGGATGCCAGAAGGCCCCGGTTCGGATCCCACATATGAGGGCCAGTGACACTGCCCTCTACAGCTAAGATGCTGAACAACAGCTCAACCTGGAGCTGGGCTGCCGTGAGTCGCCGGCGACGGCGTAGGCTGCAGTCCCTGTGGCAGTGGGTTGCCATGGGCTACCGTGTGTAGCCAGCAGCCAGCGTGAGTGGCCAGCAGCCACAGTGAGCGGCCGTCCAGAAGCCGGCGACTGATCTGCCTCGCCCAGGAAGAGCACAATGATGGTGCCAACGTGGGCCAGTGAAGCAACATCCTCCACAACTAGACTGAAGAACAAAACGACAGCAACTTGTCTGTTCCCCTTCCCCCAATTCCCCAACACTGTTCCCAACGCCCCAATTCCCCAATAAAAAAAAAATATAAAAAAAAAAAAACAAAAAAAAAAACTGTCAAGGTCATTGAAAAACAAGGAAAGTCTGAGAAATTGTCATACCCAAGAGGAGCGTAAGGAAACAAGACAATGAAATGTAATGCAGGATCATGGATGGGATCCTGGAACAGAAAAAGGACATTAGGTAAAAAGTAAGGAAATCTGAAAACACATGGACTTTAGTTAATAACAATGTAGGTTCATTGATTGCAACAAATGTACCGGGCTACTGCACAACGTTAATACAGGGGACTGGGTGTGTGGTACATGAAAGCTCTATGAACTGTGTTCAGAATTTTCCCATAAATCTTAAACTGTTCTAGAAATTTTTATACACACACACACACACACACACACACACACACACCAGGGGTATAAATATATATATATACCGGGGGTACCAATAAAATGTATACAAGTGGACACTTTGGTCAACGTTGCTCAAGCAGTAGTTCACCGTAATCAGAAGAGTCTGGACTCTGATGGTAACCACTTTGAGCACCTCTTGTAATTGCAGAAGTCAAATGTGACTTGTATTCATCTTTTATTGGTGTATATTATTACAATTTTAATACAGTTTTTCCCTTTCTTAAAACGTGTATACGTTTTTTGGCACCCTCTGTATGTATATGTATATGTATATGTATATGTATATGTATATGTATATGTATATGTGTGTATAGATATATAATTATGTATATACATAGTTATAGTCATTTAGGACAATATTTAAGGCAGGCGGGAAGCACATTGGACTTACAGAGCTGAGTCCCGAGCCTGACTCTACCCATGATTTTATGTCACTTTAAGTCTCTAAACATTAGTTAACTTACCTTATATTTCACAGATTGTGAGACCTGAAGTCTTTTAAAGTTTAAAGTTCTATGAAATCATTATTCTATTACTGTACCAATCTGGTTATATCTGAAAAGAATACAGGGGAAAATGAAGAAGCATTCAAAAAAAAATTTTTTTTTAAGGTTTTTATTGGGGAATTGGGGGAAGGGGAGCAGACAAGTTGCTGTCCTTTTGTTCTTCAGTCTAGTTGTGGAGGACGTTGCTTCACTGGCCCAAGTTGGCACCATCATTGCGCTCTTCCCAGGCGAGGCACACCAGTCTCCGGCTTCTGGACGGCTGCTCACTGCGGCTGCTGGCCACTCACGCTGGCTGCTGGCTACACACGGTAGCCCATGGCAACCCACTGCCACAGGGGCTGCAGCCCACGCCGTCGCCAGCGACTAAAGGCAGCCCAGCTCCAGGTTGAGCTGTTCAGCATCTTAGCTGTGGAGGGCAGTGTCACTGGCCCTCATATGTGGGATCCGAACCGGGGCCCTCTGGTGTCCCAAGCCACTTCTTAACCATCGCGCCAGTCGGCCAGCCCTCAAATTACTTCTTAATGATTAATAAAACTTTAACTTTACTAAAATGAAAATAATTTTTTAAAACCTACCATTTCATTATAACTCAAAAGCTGTCACACAGAATTTAAGAGGCTGTGCAAAGTGAAGCCAGGACTCAGTAAATACAGTGAAAACTTCTTATAAATTACCTCACTATGCCACAGAATTTATTTTATTTGAACTTATCCAGTACTGATGTATCACTTTTGTATATAGAAGGTGCATAATTTTTTCAGATTACTTTGAAAGCCTATAATGTAGTGTTATTTTAATCTCCAAATGTTAGAATTATTTGAGGACCCTTCATTTCTATTAGTATTCATTAAATGGTAATTTCACCAAAAATATTTAACACATTAACTTTGTAAATGTAAAGTTTATGTGTGAGCAATAATCAAATTTAGGGTAATTCTGTGTAAGGGCATCTTCCATAGTCATTACATACTTCTAAACATACCATAAACATAAGAAAAATTTAAGGGGAAAACATTTTGTCTAATATTTAAAAATTATTTTTCAATAGCAAGTAAATAAATTATGAAAGTTCATTCTCAGGCCAGCTATGTATAAGTCTGACCTTTTGAGATGTCCATAGGGTGTACATTAAATGAAAATGTTTGCTTTCTTATTCACTCTGACAATAGTAGAACCTAAAAGACTCTGAACTTTACTTGGGCGTGAAATATCCAGGATATGATAATCCTATAATCTGAAGAGTACAGTAATATTTACCAGTTTTTGTTTTACTTTTTATGTGAAAGATAGCACAAAATGTCTTTATAATATTTAAAATTGCCATATCTATAATAATAGAGGAAAATAATAAAGTAATCAAGGCTAACTATAAGCTTTACATATAATTATAATAATTTTTTCTATCCCTTAAAAATTTTAACATAGAAAAAGCATCATAAATAATACTATAACAAATACCCTTGGGGAAAAAGGAAACATCATATCCTATCATTTTGCATGTGACCAAAAAAATTACCTTTCTCCAGTTTCCAATAAAGAATACAAACCTCAAAGTACCTCTCACCTTTCTGAATAAAAGTTTTAAAACTATTATATTTTCTAAGATTAACAGCTTTTAGGAGGTAAGAACTGCATTATGTTTTTTCTATATGCTTCTACATTTAAAACACTATTATTGCTAGATTTTTACCTGACAAACTAATTTTGTTTAGTATCTTCCAGAGTGTAAACTCTTCTATTTTAAAATTTTAGTACTCTCATGGCACTTTAAAATTTAAGGAAATTCTTTTTATCATCAAAAAGGTATTCTGGTAATACTTGTTTTATAGGTTTGCAAACTTTTCTTCGCATTATTTGCTCTTACATCTCCTCCTGCCATTTCCTTTAGTTTTAGTGTATTTTAAATTTCTTCAAAATGGTAGAATAAAAGAAATGTGTATAAATATTAAAATTGTAAGTATCCATCTCCTTAATCTACTAATGTAAACTTTTGTCAAGACATTTCATGTTACTAGTATTTTATGTAGAAAAAAATAGTAGGGGAACAACAATATCTGACACCTTTCAAGTGTACTTTGAACTGTGTTGGTTTAGTGTCATTTATTGACTACTTGAGTTAGAGAACCCCTGCCCATATCAATAACAACCAGTCCAAACTATATGGTAACTTGAACATCTAAAGCACATCACAGGAATCACTATTATCAGTTGATAGGAAGGAAGATTGCACAGAAAGATGGTATCTTTAATGGATAGTTGTATTTGATGAAAAGAAAATTCTAAACGTAAGTCAATAGAATCCAAAAGCCATTCCTTTCAAGGGAAGTTTGACGTTCTGTTTCCTACTTTCAGAATTCTTTCATCATTACAAGAGTGATCCTTTTTTTATTCAAATCTTACTTTATTCCTTTTTAAAGTTACTCCTGAACACATTAGCCTAGATGAGCTAATTTCAGACGGCTTATTTACCTGCTCGTAGATTTATATGCCACCTGCTTTTGCGTTCTCTACAGATGCAAAGTCAACCTCTGGGGCAAAATTCCACCTTTCTCCTTCTGCCACACAAGTGGTAAATAACATTACCCAATAAATTTTAGCATTTCCCCAAATGTGTAGGATACAAAAAATGTATTCATTCGTGTGAGATATAAAAATGTACGCTCACACTTCTGAAATCAACAGCCAACCATTTCACACTTGGGCCAAAGGCAAACAAACATAATTCTCACTGGCAGCTGGACAACATTCCAAGCTGCCACCACATTAATTAACTCACCTCAATCAGATTCCACTTCAGCTTGCACAGCTTGCAGCCAAGACGCCTAGCAATAAATTGTTAAGCTAAATACTGAACAAGGTAGGGAAATAGCATATGGTATGTTGTTATAAAGGGTGGAATATTCTTGTTTAACACTAGTAGCAGGGTTTGCCATTTACTTTTTATTGTTGTCTCTTGTGATTTGAGAAAAATGAGTATATGCTCTTGTTGATAAATGATCTTGCTTGTCTTATTGTGAAGGGGAATGGATGGTAACAAGATAACAAAATACCTTTGTTCACAAGCTTCTTTAGTTGATACTCCCTATATTTCAAGGCAACAGCTTACTTAGCAAGTGCTGGGAACCCACTAATGGTAAATTATTGTTTAAATTTGAGGAGAATGTCAAGGGACAAAGAACTCAAACTCCTTTTTCATTGAGATCTATTGGGAATTTATGAATAAATACCAGGTACTTAATAGTTGAAAAAAGTCTAGCCTGGGAGTCAAAATATTTGAGTCTGAATCCACTTTGGCCAAATCGCTTGGCTTCTGTTATATTGTTTCCTCATCTGTCATCTGAAGCAGTTGGACTAGATGTGTGGTTCCCAAACCTTAATGCACATATCAATTTAAGGAGCTCGTTTAAAATTTAGGTTCTTGATGCCACACTTAAGGATTGAAATTGATTAGGTTTGATGTGGAGCCTGAGTCTGCATTTGTAATGAGCAAGAAATTCTGCAGATAGAGGACCCACACTTTGAGAAATATTGCACTACATGATATCTAAGATTCCCCTTACCTCTGACACTGTATTGTTTTACTTAGCAGTCCATGTCATTGCTTTTATAACTTGTGGTATGATTTTGGAAAGAGGTATAATTGGGACTGTTGATTCAGGACTTATTCACATTAGGTAGTTCAAATATCTAGTGGAAAAGACTGAAAACACCAGACTACAACTACCCAAAGTCATGAAAGTGTTTGCCTGGGGTTGTGGGATGGGTGACAGGGGTGATGGCTGACTGGCTCCTATCTCTAAAAGTCGTGTGCGTGCGTGTGCGCGTGCATGTGTGTGTGTGTGTGTGTGTGTGTGTGTGTGTGTGTACTCTAAATCTAGACAAAGAAAAACATAGACAGCCATCCTACAGATCAGCTCTATTCACATTCTTTACCACTCACCCAGCAGAAGTCTTTCTTTCTTCTAAGGGTATTATAATGAATGCTTGTTCCATTTATTTTGCTTCTTATGTATCTGGTGCATTTTGCTTCTACTTTAAATGCCAGAAATCAGAAAAACATTCTGTACTTGACTGCAAGATTATAAAAGACTAGGAACTTTTGGAAATCTCATTCTTCCTAGCTGCCAGGACATGATTTGATAAGGAAAGTTAAAGGCTCTTACTAGAATACACTTTCAGTTTATTTCAAATAAGTACTTATGGATTTATACGAAGCCATGTATCTTCTTCCACCTGATCCTTCTTATGACCAGCAGAGAGCTATTCCATAACACAGTTGTCTGCGGATGGCCTTAAATTAGGAAAAGAACAACCTTAATTGACCCACATAAAATTATATGAAAGACAGGCCTTTCTCATCATGTTTCAAGCTCAACAGATGTGAAGCCTCAAAAACAGACTCCAGGGGTGACCAGTTAGTTTACTTGGTTAGAGCGTAGTGTTGATAGCACCTAGATTGCTAGTTTGATCCCCACATGGACCACTGTAAGCTGTGCCCTCCTTAAAAGAGTCAACTATGCCATTGTAGAATTAAAGCAAGGTGTAAGCAATGACCATCGCTGTTTCCCAATAAAAAAAATAAAAATAAAAATAAACCAGACTTCATTACGTCACTATTTAAAATTGTGAAGTACCTTTGTTCTTAATTTCTATCAATGGAGAATGTAAAAAGGCAATGCAGTAGTTGCTTTACTATTCAGTCTTCACCATAGAAACCTGATTCTCTTAGATTTAATCAGTTCCTTGCAAGTTACCCTAATAACCACAAAATCCCCAAGTTCTAAAAATGCTCCTTAGAGTATGCATGAATGGTCTCTTATTGATCTTTGTATTCTCCTCAGCTACTAAAATCAGGCTCTTTACTCAATAAAGCAATGTTGGATTGAAGATATTCTGGCAGAGAAGAATTAAATCATGTTGCAGACTTCTTCATCCCCTGCAGGTGGTGCTGGGAGACAGGTTCTTTATTTATTTACTTATTTAATCATAATTATTTGGGCTAGTAAAGGTGTTCCTTGTACTTGGTTAAAAGCTGTTATCTAAATTTCTTCCTCCCATTCTTTATAGTTTTTGAGTCACAAAGGAGAACAAGAACACTGAAAAGGCTGATCCAAGTGAAGAGAAGAGAGACATAGATAATTGATGGCATCTCCAGGCCTGGCAGTGGAGAGATGCTGTAGGGATTCAGGGGGATGAGACTTTGTATACTTGTACTTTCAAAAAGAGAACCAATATTAAGGAGATTATTATTTGGTACTATCTGTCTCCCCAGAACTACTGTATTAACTCTAGTACTGTGTTTGCTATCCCTATGCTTCTAGTAGTTCTCACAATTGTTAGGTATGACTTATTGATATTTGGGTCTTCAACCTTTAAAACTTCCTGTCCACTTTACAACCTATTCATCACACCTCCCAGTCAGAGTCAGCTACCTTCTCCTCTGTGTTCCTCCAGCTGAAAGAAGGTATTACTTATTGGGGTGATTGATCACTTCATAAGTTATATAATTGTCTAGTCACTATGTTGGACATCTGAAACTAATATAATATTGTATGTCATCAGTAACTGAAAAATTAAAAATTAAAAAATAAAGGTATTACTTATCTTCTAATATCTGAATCTCCCATAGAGATGGTCATTATTATCTTTGTATTACTGGCTCTTACCTTGCTGTTTGGAGTGTAGTAGACACTAAATAAATTAAATGAATAAAAGAAATCAATAAATCTATACAAATAGATAATTTAGTACATAATTATCTATACAAATAGATAATTTAGCGTATAATTTAGTATTTCCTGGAACCAAGTATGCATTTCTTTTCTATCACTCCTGCCCTGAATCTTTCTGAAGGCAAAATTAGAGGTCAGTAACTACAGTTATAAGTAAGAAAGCTGGTATTTTTTAGTTGACATAATATGATTCCACAACCTACATTTCTAGCCATATCTTTCCCAACTCCCCCTATCCAAATTTTTCACAACTTCCAGACTGGTCTGTTCACTCTAATTTGCCTTACACTTTCCCACCTCTTAGGTTATGTCATCCCTCTATTTTGCCCTCAGTCTATTTTAATCAGTAATTCTCAAAATGGTTCTCAGGAGGCCCATGACATTCTATGTTCATAATAATACTAAGATGCTAATTTCCCTTTTCACTGTCCTTCTCTCACAAGTGTACAGTGAGGTTTTCCAGAGGCTACATGACATGTGATATCACAACAGAAGCAGATATGTGAATACAGTTGTCTTCTATTAAACCATATATAAAATGGAAAATGTAAAACAATACCATTTTCCTCATTAAATGATTTTGTTTGGGAAAATAGTTATTTTTCATAAATTTTATGTTATGTAATTTATTTTATAATAAATACTTTGAAATTGTCTTGGTTTTAATTTCTAGTATGATAAATATGGATAGATATAACCCAAAGAACAAATGTTCTTTGAGGTCTTCAATAATTTTGAAGAGTATTATAAAGGGGTCCTAATGCTAAAGAATTTGGCAATCCTGATCTAAACCTTCTGTAGCCCTTAAAATCCAAATGAAAGTCTTCCTCTTTGATAAGCTCTTTGATCACTGCAACTAGAGAGAATCTCCTCTGTCTACTCTGAATACCTAGGGCACTTACATATTTATGGCTCTTTTGCACCATTCACATAATACAGACCCTGTGCCAAAAATGAATTAATATTGTTAAACTGATTAAGAATGATATTTAAAGACCTCATGTTTGATGGTGAATCATAAACAATCCTTTTACTTTCCAGCCTCTGATTAGTCTTCCCAGCCGCAAAGGAAAAGATAATTTTTTTTTTACTTTTCAATCTACTATGTATATGTATACATAAAACATTCATTATGTATTTTTATTATAAACCTGATAAATGTTCATTGAAAAAGAATGAAAAAAATAGAAAAAAAAATAATTAAATTAAATTCACCCACACCCTCAACCTGAGGTAACGCCTGCTAACATTTTAGTGTACATATCTCATCTTCTACTATACATATATTTTTCACTAAATTAAGTTATACTAAACATACTATTATCATTTTTATATAGTTTTCTAAAATGCTTTTTTTGTTTCTTGCATTTACCATCATACGGTGTCATATAAGGGGATTAAAGAAACTGGTATATTCATTTTAATAAGTGGATTGTAGATACATAGGTGTTCATTTTTTCGTTTAACTTAAATACATACATTTTAATTCTTTTTTTGAAGGGTAACTTTATAATAAATGAGTTTGCATAATAAATGAAATTTTAAATAATATATGATGAACATTTTTCTATGTCATTAAGTATTCATCGCTTATCTTCGTAATAGCCCATTGTATAATAAATATATCGTCTAGAGTTTCTTTAACCTATGTTTAACCCTACTATTAGGCATTGAAATTATTCTAATTTTTCAAAGCTACAAATAATGCTTGAATTTTCTCCCTTGTATATACATTTTGCATACATCTTCAGTGATTTCTTTAGAATAAATTTAGAATTAGTAGGCCAGGAGTTATAAACAATTTTTGAGACATTCAATCCAAAAATACAATCATCTTTGATGCCACTTTTCTTTTCTCACTAGAAGAAAATCAAAACTGTGACTTAGGTAAAAATGAAAAGAGTTTGAGGTAATAAGAGAAAGATGGGAAAGCACATAGAATAAGAAAAACTCATAGAGAATAATTGCTGCCAAAGAAGACAGAAGGGAAGAGTGGGAAGCATGAATAGAGGTGAAGAATGCCTACATAGAGATAAAACAACACATGCTAAAGCGGGGTTTTAGAGTCAAACACATGTGCATTTAAAACAACTCATCCACTAATTATCTATGTTATGGTTTAAGCAAGTTATATAACTTCTCTAAGCCCCTGTTTTCTTATCTGTAAATGTAAAAAGCAAAGGACTTGGCAAACAGTAGGCACATAACAAATGTTTGTTTCCGTCTGAGGAAATGACATAAAAGGTATAATGAGGTGGGTGGGGAAGGGGGGAAGAAGAACTGGAAATGAAATAATAAATAATTGATTATGGAAAAACAAAACTTAAAGAAAATCAAATTTTATTTCACAAATTACTACTTTTGTATAAAGTTCTTATGTAACATTAATGAGGAAATAGAGAAATGACAGAAACCAAAGCCATACATAAGTAAAAATTCTCTTATCAGAGAGAAAAGTGGATTAATATGCAGTAACAAAAAGAATGCCAGATCTTAAAAATTAAATGTTGACTCAAAATATTTGCTGAAGATTCTGTTTTTGTCTTGGTATCACTGCTTAATAAAATCCTTGCTGTGGTTTGAAGAAAAAATAAATTAAAAATATGCTGATGAGTAAAAAGGAGATGATTTGGAGTACCTTATATTCATCAAACCATTTTTTAAATTGGAAATTGGAACCAAATCCACTTCAATACTCATTAGTTTGACTGACCTTGAGCCCCTGAAGGCCTGCTCTTTATACTTGTGTTGTAACCCAACTATTAGACATTGAAATTATTCTAATTTTTTCAAAACTACAAATAATGCTTGGATTTTCTCGCACACATGCACATACTTTATCTTTCTCTTCTATCAAACCAAGAAGCAGGTGGCAACACCCTTTAACCACTCTGCTTTCTGCCATTTAACTTCTGGTCTTTGGTTTCTCTGCCACAAACTAAAGATAATATTAGGAGTAAGAATCTCCTTTCTTAAATTTCCCTAGCTGAACTAGAAAT
Organism: Hipposideros armiger; assembly: GCF_001890085.2. Lineage (NCBI taxonomy): Eukaryota > Metazoa > Chordata > Mammalia > Chiroptera > Hipposideridae > Hipposideros > Hipposideros armiger. The sequence continues at coordinate 1,781,916 of NW_017731420.1, read as the reverse complement.
CTTGAGAAAACAGGTTGTCTTTTTCTCATGAAATTTTTTGGCACTTTATGCTTATAACTGTGCCAAGAATGTCTTGAGACATTTTAGTTGGCTTTTCCACTTGAAAAATCTAAATAAAACCTGCCTGCTCAGAGGTAAAAGCGCATCACCAAAAATTTAATATGACTCCAAAAGAAAGTTAATCAAATCCTAAATGAGTTTTACTTTAATTAAGAGTAAAGACTTGAATCAGTTTTTATTTATTTTGCCGTGCATGCCTACAGTTTTTAATGGCTAACTTAGTTTCAGACTGGTGGGATGCTCACCTCTATAAGTGCCAGAAAACTCACTCTACTTGATTTCTTTACTTGACTTCTGTTGGAGGACGGCACTACAGGTAAGTCTAGTACAATGGCTTTTCACAAAACAAAATTTCTTTAGGCACCTACCAAGAAACATTAAAATGTTATATAGCAAACATATCATACTTATTGACGACAGTAATCTTCTACAAAATGGAAGAATAACCAGTTGAAAAAAAGAATGGGTAATGATTAAAGATAACTTTAATTCCAATCTAACAGAAGCACAAGTGGGGTTAGAGCACACATCTAAATATTCTAGACTGTTCAGGCTATACATTAATCTTATCTTGCCCCACTCAGCAACAATATCTTCCAGGCAATTTTTTTCTTGTCTTCTCACTTTCCTAATATCCATCTTTCCAGAACTCTTAAGTAATTGGGGATCATAACACATGCCAGTTAAGATTATTACTAGTTCCTAAATCAAATTAGTTTATTTACCTCATTCCTTTCTTTGGTAATTCTCTCTACCCTTAACCCCAATATGCAGACTTCAGTTTAACAAAATAGCTTGATTACACCCTCATAATAATGGAATTCTTAGATGGTGATTAGTATGTAAATTTTCTGGCTTTCTGTTTTCCAAAAATGTTAACCAGGTCTTAGAGAGTCTCAGCAAATATAATAAAAGGATCTTACAAAAAGTGCCAGTTAGTCTGTACTAAAATTCTTAATTCAGAGATAGTACCATTCATTGTCTTTTCTATACCTGAATTATAGACCCCTTGATAACAATGATAATATCTTATTCAGATGTCCTGTTCTCTTAAACATATCAAATACATTGAGTTTTTCAGGCCATGAAGATATTTTTGACATAAAAATTTGCATCTCCCTAATCAGAAGACATAAAATCAACATTATATATTATGGATCAGCTGATTATGGGTAATACTTTCCTTATACCCAAGTAAAAAAAAATGTTCTAATGATACTGTATATCCCAGCACTGCACTGTCCAATATCGTAGCTACTACTCACATGTGACTATTTAAATTTAAATTAACAAAAAATTAAATAAAATTATAAATTCAGTTCCTCAATTCAGTCATATTAGCCACATTTCAGATGCTCAGTAGCCACACGTAGCAATAAGACACCCTACTGGACAGCACACACAGAACATTTACATCATTGCAGGAAGTTTTATTGGACAACACTGGTCTAGATAAATTAAATATAGCATTGGATAATAATCAGTATAATTATTAGTCAGTCATAAATAAATTTTAACTATATCTAAAATGGTGATTACTTCTCTACCTTTTATAATAAAGTGATAAAATGACTTCATAAACTCATAATTAAGTAGCTTAAAATTAGTGTTAATTGAACTATTTAGCAAAAATGCAGTAAAGTTCTGTTTTAACTGACATAAACTATAAAACATTTCTTACTTTCATTCTTCCTGTTATAAATTCATAAGTGCATGTGTACCCTTCAAAATGTATATGAGCCTCACTGCTTTAAAAATGCTTTCCTCCCATGAATTCTAGGGAAATTCTTCCGAAAAGATATGTGGAATGAGTCAAGTTCTACGAGAGTGGATGCAAGTGAGATTAACATTAATATGTTTCCTTGAATGTGTTTAAATTCTGTTGTCTTTTTAAATTCTTTGAGAAGTTAAACTTCATGAACTGTAGAAATGTAGAAAACTGGATTGATGAAAGCAACTTTTTTTCCTATCGCCATCTTTCCAAGAACGTGGACAGTCAGAGTGTTCCAGTATATCTCCTGCCAAAGGTTTTTGGAGAATGACTACAGACTGAGGTTGTTCTGGAGCTGGAATCAGTTAGCTGATTTTTCTTTCTGTTGTCAGCCACTGGGAAATACACCTGCTACACAGAGCATATCATTTTTTAAATGATCTGGGAGTTTATTACTCATATCCCAAACTGTCCAAGTCAGACAGTTTCACAAAGCAAACAGACAATTCCCTTGATTCAGAATTTTCAGGGTGTTATGCTGTGGCTCATTCTCCCATCATGATAGATTTAGAATAGGAAAGAGTTAGAAGTTTGGGCTTTTGGATCAGTTGTTTTCTATCAATAAAGCTATCAATAACCTATAATGTTCTTTTGTGTTTAGCATAGCTTTTTCTTTATCAGCACCTTTCATAGCATATTAAACTTTTTTTACATAGAGTTAAGAAAAGTTCAATTCAGCAGATATTTTTAAAACACTTTCAGTCACAAAGCCAACTATAATTCGTCCTCTGCCCTCAGGGAGTTCATTCTCTAATGAATTTTGGCAATGGATAAACAGTGCTATGATAGAGTTAAGCAAAAACTTCAAAGAAAAAAATCAGAGACAGAGTCACATGACTAGACTTTCTGGAAGTAGTGATATCCAAGCAAAGTCTTGAAAGATGGAAGCCTTCCTAGCAAGGCAAGGAAGAGGTGAGAAAAAGAAAACGTTTTAGGCAAGGAAAAACATAAGCCACAGCACAGAGGTGAGAAAACAGCACAGTAAATTCTGGGAACTACTTATAGTCTCATATTGCCAAAATACGAGTAAGTGTCAAGGAGATAGGTAGTCAAGGGTTAGATCATTGTATTCAATGCTAATGTTAATTTTCCTCTGTAGGTGATGGAGAGTTATTAAATAGTTTTTAAGGAGGAATGATCTGTTCATGTTTGTGTTTTAGATGGATCACTTTGTTCGATTCTGGAAACCATACTGACAGGGATATGGAAGAAGCAGATTTGAGAAATGCTAGGAACAAAGAAAGCATGGCCTAGTGGGATTAACACAGACTCCAAGTAATTTTCAAAAGTAATAATAATTGAGGCGTGAAAATGAAAGGGAAACTAAATATGGAGAGAGTCAAGATTTTCAGGAGGCAGGAAGGCTTTTTCTTTGTTTTGTTTCACTTGTTTGGTTGGTCAGTTTTTATTAGAACCTCTATAAAAGTTAAAGTGACTAGAACACAGAAGTGGGAAAATACAATACAAACATTTTAGAAAAGAAATTACCACATGAAAAATAAAGAAATAAAGCAGTGATAGTACAGTCAGAAAAGTCCTGATAATGAATCTGAGCAAACCAAAAGTCAAGTACTAACCTGTACTAATGAAACCCAACGCACAGAGATCTTCATTAATGATACAGAGCTGAGGCGCAGACAGCAATTCTCTTGGTTAAGAAGATGATGTAATTATATTGAGGGAAACAGAAAAACAGATTAAAAATTAACACATTTTTAAGAAATCACAGAATAGCAGGTGAAAATATAAGCTAACTCCAAATTAAACCCTAGATCTCTATGTCTCCAAGAGCTGTGGTATTCAAACCCCAATCTACTAGAAGATTAGATTTTTTTTTTCTGTAAACGATGCCATAAAAATTCTGTAAATGGATGCCATAAAAATTCTCTTGCCAGTCAGGTACTTTAAAGAGGAGGGAAAAAATTTATTTGACTTAAAAATAAATAGAATTTCTTAAAATAGTACTGTACGGTTTCCTGCCTTCAAAACATTCATGACACCATCTGCATCTTGAGGGTTTGGACAAGTACTTTTATTGCTTTTGTAGATGCTCCAACAAAATATCACATACACACACACCAAAAAAAAAAAATTTTTTTTTGAAACTGTTTTAATTACTTATTCTTCCAAAACGAACAGATTAATGACCAAAAGAATGAAAGTAAATTGGTGCTGTATAGGAAATCCAACCAACAAATAAAAAATAATAATGTGCAGAAATTGGAAGCAAAATCTTTTCTTGCTCTTGAGAAAATACAGCCAAAAATCTTTAGCTGATGTTGGATTATTGTGCACAAACAGTTCCTGACTGGTTCACCAAGTGAAACAAAAGTTGCAAATGTTTTCCTATTCCTCTTCTAACATTTTGGGAAAGTTCCCTGAAAAAGGAAAAAAACAACAACCAGAATCTTAATTTAATTAAATCACACACACACACACACACACACACACACACACACACACTCACGAACTCACATTCCCCCCCCCCTCTTTAGGAAGAGTTAAACTATTGGAATAACTCCCATTTATATAACTTTGAATTGCAAAAGCATGAATTTTCTTTAGTGTCTAGAGAAAGAAGGCTCTAGCCACTATAATGGGATCACATTTTTTGATATGGAAAACAATAAAACAAATAATAATTTGAGAGATAAATATGAAGAAAGCTATAGCAATATTATAAATAAGTAAAATATAATTATCTGTACGGGATCTAAATTATTCACTTTGAATTCCTTTTGTACTATTTTATCTTCAACCAGACAAATTGCTCCTTTTGGGTAAAATATCTGTTGCTTATAAAAAATAATGAAATATAAATTTTATTATCTGATATAGGACAAAATATAATCAAAACTGTATCATTCAAAGAAACTGCTATTACTCAAATAACAAATGTCCTGTTATTATATAATTATATATTGAATAATTCTAATTGTCATAATTCAAATTATGGAATTCCAAATATTCAATCCCATAGAATAACTGTCAAATTAAATAATTACTTTGAAGTTTTTATTTTCAATTATCTAGTTATAAATATTAACTATTTTATAAGTAAAAACTTATAAAATGGCAAATAGGTATAAAAAGACCAGATTTGGAAATAGAGGTAGGGAGGTGGAGTCCAGTTATGAGAACCACAGAAAATGAGAAGCATGAAAAACAGATTTGCAAAAAAATTCGTATGATTAGGCTCTATGAAATTTTAAAATGTGAAATATAAAATATTGAAATTTATAAGTACATATGCAAGTTAAATAATATTAACAGCAGCCACCATTATTAAGTGTTTACTCTGTGTTAAGCACCATAAATTCATTTAATGACAACCATGCATGAAGGCCCTTGCTAACCATATATACACCTAGAGTACCTTTAAATTTTCAAAGAACATTCTTATAATTATCTCCTATGATCTTCATATTATGTTATGAAAAGGAAAAAATACAGGAATTATTAGCCCTATGTAAATTACAGATAAGAATATAAAAGGACATAGAGATTACAGTCACTGATTAGAAGAAAATAGAATTAAGGACTTAGTTCTGACTTCTAACCCCAATTCATTATCCACTAGATAACATTAATGTGAGAGAGCCTTAGTGATCCTAAATGTTTTAGGAAATAACATCTCTTAATCAGCAAGCATTCAAATGAGGTTCTATACTGTGTGAAGCACAGAAGTATTTGTGTGATACAAAGAGAAACAGAAAAAATGGAAACAAAAAGAAAGGGAGAAAGAGAAGTTTCCATTGAAGAGCTTAGTATCTGGCTGAGAAGAAAACATTAATTTTTTAGAATCATAATGAAAAATCATTAAGTACAAAATAATAGTTGTGAAAATTACTTGATTTATTGATGTGATTTAACCCTTTTCAAATAAAAAAGATGCAATAAATTATGTCCTTTATTTATTGGATTAATCAAATCCCAGAAAATTTTATTGAACTAACCTAATTCTTTTGCTAAACAGAAACCCTATTATACAAATTATTGCTACAAAGAAAAATGTTAACAGCTGGAAAATACCAAGAAATCTTTCAGAAAATTCTGTTCTAATAATTTTTTTATAATATTTAGAATTTTATTTGAGTTGAACATATAAGGTATCAAAATATTTGTCAAAATCCCCCTCAAAAAGTTATTAATAAGAATGGAAAAGTTTAAATTATTAATGATCATACTTAAAAATTAAGAAGCATTACTACAGGAAAAAAATTTTGTACTAGATGACAAAAAAAGTGATTTATGCACAAATAGTTTGGCTCAGAGTATTGTTTGAAGTAGAGTAATAAAGAATAAAGAAAAGTTACAAGATGTAGATCTTATTTTTTTTTAATTGACACCTAATCAAAGTTAAGCTTCACAAACACACACACACACAAGCAGTTAGGAGAAATTCGCTATATGTTTGTGAGATGATAAATTTCAAGATGAAATTATTTTGAAATGAATTATTATTTTGGAATGAATACTGAGTTGTAAATAGTGGCATCTGAAAGAAATACAAGTCAGCACTTGATTCTGTAACATCTTAGAGAACCAACACATTGTTATCATGGATTTATTTAAGTGCATGGTGATTTTTGCCTCTTCTCATATATGTTTTACCTTCATCTTCTAACAACTTATAAGTTTTTCTAATGCCTTTCAACAGCTTCATGCAGCTGCTATAGATAGATAAGCTTCACTGACACAGTAACATCTCTGAAGCTAGATCAAGAACAAAGCATTCAACAAGCATTATTTGAGTTCCGTCTATGTGCTGAGCACAGACCCAGGCACTGGGTCTGAATAAAAGTTAAATAAAACATAATAACTGCCTTCAGAAAAAGTTTAGCTCAAGCTTTCAAACTGTAGGCTATGACCTTTTAGAGAGTTATGAGTAAATTTAGTGGGTTTCTGACCAACTATTTCTAAAGAATAAAATAGATTGGAACAGAATTAAAAACTCACTGTGCATCACATGTAGTAAGGTAGGTATGTTTCATGAGAGTTTTGTTTCAGATACCTATACATGTATATGTGTACTGGGTCACAATGTAAAATTTATTTCAATCTGTGGGTCCCAGTCAAAAGTTTGAAAAAAACTTTGTTCAGGAAAATACATATAAGAAATGTTCACAAAATGGTTCATTCTATAAAGATGGTCACACACACCTGGTAACTTCAAATATTCTAATCTAAATTAACTGGCAAGACTAAATAAACGTCTTACAGAACAGGTAGTCAGGCACCAGCAATGTCCTTCTTTTGAAAAATGTTATCTTTATTTAGATCTCCCCTAGTAAAATGTTCACCAGTCAATCACAATGCTATGCAGTTCCAACCAAATATTTTTACCATTAGTTAATAAAACATAAACTGAAATGAATATGATACTTTTCTGACATGCCTGGGACTCCGAAAATGGGGTTTGGGAATATAGTTATATTATCTCTGATGATATTCAATTAGAAACATTATACTCTGAGTTGATATGTAAGGGTTACAAGTTTTCTTCAAAGATGATAAACCACCTTCATATTAAAGGAGTGCATGGTATCAAAATATTTACATTATGAAATGCTAAGTAATTTAAACAGTCCCAACAAAAGGTTGAATAGCCAGTCATACCACACTTTGAGAGGCTGATTCATTCCAGCTAAACATATCAGAGCTCCATTGAGCTTGCTGTGTTTACTTACTTACTTATTTAACTATTTAAAGTAAACTCTTACTAAATCCTAAACAACTTGAAGTCAGAGAACACATCTTATTCAATGCTTTGTATACACACAGTGAATGTTAAATGATTATTGTTGACTGTATGTTGATATTAATTTCTTTTGTATTTTCATTTTACCAAACTCTCTGAATCAATAGTCCAGATATGTTCAGAGGTATCTCTCTTGAGAGAGAAAGAGTCCCTGGAAAATCTAAATCCATATAACCTATGTCTTCGTAATAGTTAAACAAGTAAATCCAGTAAGTGTCCATGGCAATTATTTTGTCCTGGCACATACAGACACAGACCTGAATTACAGAATAGATGAGTTTAAAGGTCACTTAATCCTACCCTTTTTAAAGATGGAAACTGGGTCTGTAAATCATTGGATTTGAAGAAGTCTATCCAGATAATCTGTGCAGGGCTAGAAGAGAACTCAGGTCTTATGATTCCCAGTGGTATTCTTTCAATTATAACAAACTTAGTTTTTGTCTGTCTCCACTGCAACCTTTTTTGGTTTTTTTTCATTTTACACTTTGTGTAAAATACTTCCTAGGTAATCTGGAAATTTAAAAAATTAAGATAGTCCTTGGCATCAAGATATTTTAAAATGCAAAAACTATACACAAAATATATTCAGAGATTTATGGGGAATTAAGTTTTGGCAATCTACTATAATAATTCAGTTCAAATCTCATATCCTCTGGAAAGTCATTCCTGACCACTCCAGACTGAAATACTATCTCCCTGTGGTGGTAGAAAGAGCACTAGACAGGCAACATGAAACCTGAATTTGTGTTGTGGCTCAACCACTAACTAGATGTTTGAAAATAATTATTGAACTTCAGATTACTCATTTGTAAAACAGGGGAAGGGTGCCGGAATAAGAGGTCTTTAAAGGCCCCTTTCAGATCCAAGCAACAGTTGTCTGTACCAGCCCATTTCAACTCAGCGCTTTACATCAAAGTCATCCACTTATGCAGCATAGGGTTACAGATTTATCATCCTCGGTTGTGACAACTGTCCAGGACTCTCACCTTACCCTTAATTCTTCCTTCTATTCCCATGTCTCCCCGGTTCCTTTTTCAGGCTATCTCTTACCCCTTGATAACTAAACTTGGTTTCCCTGGTTTTGATCCTCCGGGCTCTATAAAGGACTTGGTTCATACGGACCCTCTGGCTATTCTTATGCCTGAACATGTCAGGAAGATACTGCCAAGTCATCTGCCTTTGGCCCCTGGGATCCAAGACTGAGTACCTGCTTATTTGCAGGGACATCCAAGAGAGACACCACAACACTTTAGGCAATTTTCCAATTACTGATTTGAGGTTCTACTATTATTATGTTAGTTGTTATTTAAATATTTTATCATTTAACTTTCTGAACATTGTATAGATCCACAATCCCCAAAACTCTTGAGGTTAGATGTATTTTGGAAGTCAGAACTTTTCAGATTTTGAAAGGGAATATAGCACATATACCATGTAAAACATAACACCATCATATTTTAAACTATTAATATTTCTGAAGTGAAACATGAAATTATTCTTAAGTGGAATAAATGAAGACTATAAATAGCTTCACATCAGTTCAAATCAGGTTTTTCTGCCAAATGAGTTAATCTTTGGTTAGATTTTATTGCCAAATACATTACCAAAAAAATAACAAAATAAGTTTTCTGGGATTTTTGGATTTCAGAAATACACATAGAAGATTGTGGATCTAATAAATTATGTGGGCCTTATTATGACTGTATATACCACAGGAGCAGAGATAGTATTTTTAATTCTTCATATTTCTACAAAAGTGCCTTGCATGACACTCAATAAAAACATTGCATGTTTATTTGAAGAATTCTTCACTGAGTATATACTATATGCCAAAAGGATACTCAGGAGTTGTGAGGCATTAAAAAATCTTACAATACATAAAACCTGCCCTCATGGGCATCACATTCTCAAGGACAAAACAAAAGACAAATGTTAAAATGTAAGTCAGTGATTAAGCACCAAAATTAGAGATTCAGGCAATAAGGATATCAGAATTGGGAGTAATAAGTTTAAATGTGAAAATTGTAATTTAGTTTAACAGGAGCTGTCAATAGCTGGCAACTGTCAAAGTTGGCATAATGATTTGTAGTCTGCAGAGGAAGTAGTGTGCAATTTAGTAAGAGAATTCTACTAGTTACAAAAGATTGCATAGACAATCACTATAACTTTTGCTTTAAATATATGGATTTTCAGGCAGAGTTTCATTCACACTGATTCCAGAAATGGACACTCTTAGGGATGAATCTATAGACTTAAAAATGAGGAGTGTAAGATGGTGGAGAATCAGCACCATACTGCTACACAGAACTGCCTTAGATGAAACAACCCAATTCTATGCAAAGAGGAAATTTTTCTTGACAAAATAAAGTTTTAATTCAACTTTTTTTTTCAATTCAGCCTACTTTGAAAGGAGTGGTACATTCTGGTAAAAGTTAGTATCTTCTTGGGGCCAGTGGAGTGGCTCAGTTGGTTAAGAGTATGAACTCTGAGCAACAGGGTTGCTGGTTTGATTCCCATATGGGCCAGTGAGTTGCACCCGAACTGAGCTGCCATTGAGCTGGTGAGAGCACATGCTCCTAACAACAAGGTTGCTGGTTCAACTCCTGCATGGGATGGGATGGGATGTTGGGCAACGCCCCCACAACTAAGATTGAAGGACAACTTGGCTGTTCCCCTTCCCCAATTCCCCAACACTGTTCCCCTTCCCCAATTCCCCAATAAAATCTTTAAAAAAAAAAAAGTTAGTATCTTCTTGTGCCAGAATAAATCAGAGAGGAATAAGACATTCACTCAGATCACACATTATTTGTAAATCACTAAGCAACTTTAAAGATATACGTGATCTAATAATTGGTTGTAATATGTTAAATTTATTTTATGATGGAACTTATCTGCCATCTCTTAAACTAAAATGTTAAATATTCCTCAGAGGAGATAAACATGATTATATCTATTTTACAGATAAAAACTTTGAACCTGGTGATATTGAATGACTAAAGTTCAATTAGATAATCTGTACACTATAATAAGTTTTAAATACAAGAATCTTAACTCCAACTTCACTAAATTAACCACTACCTACCAACAGCCAAACCTAGACAAAGCAGTTTGAAAATTCATTGACCTGACTTTTTCCCTAATATATATAACTACCTTAGGTATTCAAAATAATGAGATTGATTTGTTCATAAAAACACTTCCTAAGGCTTACTTGTCAATGTTTTCAACTCTGGAACATAAAGAAAAACTAGGAATAAGCAAGTTATCAAACAGGAGGTAAAGTCCATTCTGATCCTTCTTGTCATAGCTCCTACATAGTCTTAAAGCAGTAACATTCCAGTATAAAATTTATGAACCACATAATGATCACTTTAGATGATCTTCTTAAGGAAGTTGAATTCATTATCTGAAATCAAGTGAATTGTGAAATACTTTGAGAAGATTTTTTCTATCAATGAAAGAAAAGGAAACATCCTAGCTGTCTAAATGGGAAGTACAACCTAGCAAAGGCTATTATTGGTAAAAATGAAAGGAAGTCTATAAATGATATCAGATGACATCTTCTATGGGGTTATTTTAGTGGTGATATCATCTGACATCTTCTATAGGGTTGTTTGGGGTGAGTGTGACATTTTCTTAATGAGAAGATTAGGAAGTTGCCCTAAAAGAGCCTTATATATTGTATAAGGCCAAAGAACATATGGATAAAGTGTTGCTGGAAAAGTGTAAATATGACTCAAAGTAATAAATGAAGGTTAAACATTAACAGCTGGTCCAGGGGAAATAAAGAAGGGGTGGAAAGTAAGCTGTCTGTTTTAGACCGGAGCTTCACTAACCAGTAAGTCATCGTTATCTGTTTCCTATTTCAAGTCACTTGGCCAAAATATATTACATTTCAAAGTTTAAGGAAATAACTTTTAAAAGTAACCTTCGGGCCGGCCAAGTGGCGCGTTGGTTAGGAGTTGGCTTGGGACGCCAGCTCTGAGCAGCAGGGCACCGGTTCTGATCCCACATGAGGGCCAGTGACACTGCGCCCTCTACAGCTAAGATG
>NW_017731420.1:1733080-1769658 GCF_001890085.2 Hipposideros armiger | reverse complement strand
TGATAATACCAACATGGGCCAGTGAAGCAACGTCCTCCACAACTAGATTGAAGAACAAAAGGACAGCAACTTGTCTGTTCCCCTTCCCCAAATTCCCCAGCACTGTTCCCATCCCCCCAACTCCCCAATTAAAAAAAAAAAGATATTACTGGTTGCTGGTTACTCCAGTTGCATGGCAGAGTTAATTGAACTCATGTAGTAATAAACTTACTATAGAAACAATCAAGAAGAGCTGGTTTATAGCTCATTCTGCAAGGGTATGGAATACATTTCAGTCAAAAGTATATCTATCCAGTATATTTCTGGTCATAGTGTATATGTAAAATTACTGGTGTGAAAAGCAAGAATTTTCCACTGAGACCAAATTACATCTTCCCATTGAGACCAAATCATTTCCAACTTTGGGAGCAGAATAAATGAAGCTAGGAAGCTCTTTTGACCTCAAGTTGTGTTCTAGTGGTGAAAAGAAAAAAAATAATACTAGTTGCTTATGGCTCAGGCTTTAAAAAAAAAAATCTTGCCATTAAACTGCTACCTTATTTCTAGCGTTAAAAAAAAATACTATAAAAGCCCCAAATGTTAATCAGTCCTCAATCTCTGAAAAATATATGCAATAGTATTGTTATAGCATACATCTTTTTATTTATAGTCTGGAGAAGAAGTAGTATGCAATTTGGTAAATGAATTCTATTAGTCATAAAATGTTATACTGAAAATCCCTATAACTTATGCTCTAGATATATGGTTAATGTTAAAAGTTGCAGTAAATATCATGCTAAATGCTGGTTTTATATCTTGAAATAAAAAATTGTAGACTACCCCTAATGAAAATGATTATGACCAATATCCAATGCATTACTTATTTTGCTAGGGCAAACTTATATTTGCTTATAAACTGTACCATAACACTGATAATCAAGTTATATAAATTCATATTGGATAGTACACATAGACAGTTTTGGTTTTATTCACTTAGTTACCATTAATGAATACACAGTACAAGGCATTATGCTAGGTAAGGTGTCTTTACCCACTAGAAGCCTACATTCTAGGAAGCAAGGTAAAACATTTACATAAATAGAAAGCAATTGGAATAGATGAGAGACACACAAAGCACCATGAGAATTTAAAGGCGGGAAAGATCGGAGAAGAATTTCACAGAGGATGTAGCATCTGAGTCAGGCTTTGAAGGATGGGTGGAATTTCCAAAAAGATGAAATGAAGAAGGGTATGGGCATCATTCATTTGTCATGTATTTATTATATCCACTAAATTCCAAGTGCAGGCAAGATACTGAGGATGTATACATCTATTTACAAGATGGATAAGCATATTCTCTGAACTCATAGAATATGTATTCTAAATAATAAAAATAATATTCTAACTTACATAAAACCAACAAAACTTGAAAATATCAGGAGGGGTATTGCAGAATTATGCCTATTTAATGTAGAGGGTATTTAAGTATTGGTTAACCTATTTGATTCTAAATTTTTGCTACATTTCAATCACTCACACCTCCGTGTTGTCTTCACTGAAGTAAAATAGATCCTCCAGTAATCCAGGTTGAGTAATTTGAAAGAAACTTTGATTAGAAAGTTTAAAAACACATGTTTAAAATGTACCATTTGAAAGGTAAATATGGGGCAGCCAGTTAGCTCGGGTGGTTAGAGCGCAGGCTCATAACGCCAAGGTTGCCAGTTTGATTCCCACATGGGCCAAGGAGCTGTCCACAACTAGATTGAAGACAACTACTGGGTTGTCGGAAAAGTCATGACACATTTTTGCAAAGCAAAACATAGAAAAAATACGTCATGACATTTCCGATAACCCAATACTTGACTTGGAGCTGATGGGTCCTGGAATAACACACTGTTCCCCAATAAAGTTTCTTTTAAAAAAAGGTGAACATGTACCATTTAAATATACCATATAAAAGGTTAAATATGTAAACATTTGTTTGTAAATAAATATGTAAATATATATGCATATATATATGCATGTGTATATATATTTACCCATATCTGGGGTTTGAGTTCCAGCTTTGCTGTGAACTAGCTACATGAACTTGAGGCCACCGCTGTGAGACTGTTTCCCCAGTTATAAAACCAACAAAACAGTATCTACTTCAGATTTATTGTGAGAATTAAATGAGATAGATGTAACTTAAAACACTTTATTACAAAATGCTACACAAAGGTAAGCTAATGTGATTATTATACATTTAACTTCCTATGAAATTTTACTATCTACCTATCTAACCTATTCTTTTCCGAATACAACGAATTATTGCACTTAACTAGGGTTTACTTTTTACCTACTTTGATGGTAACCTGTTTAAAGAAGTAGAATCACATTACCAAAAGCTTGCACATCAGCTTGAAACACTGTATTTGAGCAAATCTTTGAAAGACTATCTAGCCTGGTACAACTGGCATCTGTTTAAACCACAAACTCCCTTTTTTCCCAAAAATTCATGCGGATTTTAAGTTTACTATTCTGAGTCCCTGAAATAGTTACTTGTTAGCTAGAACAGCATCACTTCCAAATCACACTACCATAAAACAAGTGAGGTTTTTTTAAAATAGATTTATTTAGAAATTAGTTCTTTCATATATTAGACTAACCATTAACAGAATAAAATCTCTTTATATTCCATATATTTTAATCATGTTACATTTATAATTACTGATGAATAATTTCCAAAATGGAATCAATCACTTTTGAAAACCAAAGTCCAAGAGTGCCAGATTCCACCAGGAGGCCGATCTCTCTGAGGCTGAACACATACATCGAGGCAGCACCATTTAATCCCTTCATAGTCCCACCATTTAGACAGAACTCAAGTCTACATTGGCCATACATACGATGGGTTCAGGAATTTCCCTTTATTGCTAACAGTTTTCAGGAAATTTCAGAAGATACTTACTGGTATAATTCGGTTCTACACCGAAGTACAATGTTAAATTAAATAATACGTTTCATTTTTGCATAACTGCTTCAGTTCCAGTGGATTCACTAATGATTCACAGACTACTACGTATTCGTGAAAAATAGGATTTTTATAGTTTGATAATGGCCATAACAAATACATCATTTTTATAATTATATTGGAATTTCAATTATATATACTGGCATTACTTCTTGTTCCTGTTACTATGTGATCTTTCATAAAGCAATGAACAGAAAGTCTTGAATAAACTTTTAAGTCAAAGAATTTTAACCAAACCCTATGAATCCTTAGGATCTATAGCAAATGGCAGTAATAGGCGACCCCTTTATAGAAAGTCAAGAATTTCTGCCTTACATCTTCCTTTTAAAATAGCGAAATCTGAAATTTTACCTTTCTTTCAACCCCTTTCGCTTGACATTTCATCCTTCTGACTACCCCAACACACACAAACACACACACACACACACACACACACACACACACACACACACACACATTTTTAAGAGGAAAGGGAGGAGTTGATGAAGGGGAAGGTTTGAATCGGGTCACTCAATACATGAGTCCTGTCCTAAGATGCGAAGCCGCCAGCCCTAAAATCTTATCCTTTTTTCATTCGTCCGCACAGCGCCTCCTGCTGCTCGCTGCGGGTATGCAGAGCGCCGATTAGGGCTGCCTCCCGGGACCCCGCCGTCCTCCCTGACGCTGCCCTGCTCCCCCGGGTCCGCAGGGCGCGCTCGGGTCCCGGCTCCGTGCGGAAAGCGGGAAAACACGAGCGGCCTCGGCGCCAGCCGCCTAGTGCCCCGAGCAAGGGCCAGACGATGAGACGAGTGGCCCGGCTCCCACCCGGAGAAAGAGTAGGGGCCGCAAGTGCCCACCTGCGCCCCGATTATCCCGACAGGCCTCCGCCCCGTCTAGGGCGAGGACGCGGGCGCAGAGGCCTGGGCGTGGCCTCAGCGGCGCCCACCGACGTCGGGCCGCTCGCCCGGGGCCGCTCGCTTCCCCGAGGGCTCGCAGTCCGCATCCGACCCGCGCTCCCCCCAGCTCCGCGACCCTGCCCGGCCGAGCTGCGGGGCGCTGCTCCGGCCCCCAGCCCTTCGCGCCCCAGCCTGCGTGGGCCGCGAGCCTGGCAGCCGCGAGCAGCCCATATTCTTTCTCTCCTTTTCCGCAGCCTCCTCGGGGGCATTGCCGGTCGCGTTGCATTTTGAATCCCCCAATGTGCTTATCAACGAGGAAACGCACACAAGTAGCTCAAATACGCGTTAGCTGAGGCGAAGCCAGCGCGGGCCCAGCCTCCCGCCGGCTCGTCCGCAGGGTTCCCGCGATTCTCCCAGGTCTGGGGCCTGCGCTCAGCGACGCCGCAGCGGCTTCCTTCGCCCGGCCCGGCTGGTCCCGGCGCCCGAGTCGCGAGCACGAGCACCCCGGCATGCGCGCGGGGCCCTGCGGGAAGGCCGTGGCGAAGGGCCGGCCGCCGACGCCGGCGGAGGCCGTCGGGCCCAGACGGGGCGGGGCTGGCGAGCGTGCGGTGCGCGCGCCGCTGCTCTCCGGCCGCGCAGCGAGCGGGGTGTAGGTGCCGAGACCACGCTTGACGACTCCGCGGGCCTCTCGCGAGCGTATTTGGGGCCTTGAGAGGCTTTTCTGATGGAAAAGGGCAATGAGGAGAGGTCTCCCCGGGACCCAAACTAGGCCTCTTCCTGCCCTTCTTATCCTCGACTACCTCCTCCCACCCCGCCGGTCTCCGTCTCCTCTGGGTCCTTCCCGCACCCCGCCCTGTTCCCCGCCGCACCTCCCTTCTGTTCCTCTCCTATCTGTCCCCCTAACCCTCCGCCGTCTCCACCTCATCTCATCCCCCAACTCGCTCCATGCCTCTCCTCTGCCTCTCCCCTTTTTCCCTCTTGCTCTCCACTCTCGTACCTGCTTCTCCCCAGTCCCCCCCCCCCCGTCGCGCACTGTCTACTATTCGAGCACTCACCACCTTGTAACCTGTTTCTTAGTTTATATGGAAATGAATTGTCCCTGGATACGAGGCTAATTTCATCCTTTTACCTACAGTACACAATACAGCTTCTGGTATACAAGAGGTGCTGCATAAATATCTAATAAACTCTTGAAAGGAAATGGATCTCCACAAGCAGTTTTCCTCTGTTGGTCAAGTCGAAGGTCCTCGTTCGCCGTTCGCCATCCGTGATACAGGAGAGCTCTGCACTGGTTATAAGACGAGACCATCCGTTGTTCTGCTCTCTGACCCAGGGACTGCCCAGGCTCTGGAGTTCAAAGACACGGTTGGGGCTGCCTGTTCGAAGAAGCGCATGGGGCGAGGAGAACCTGGGGGCAGGGATCGAGGCTTATAAAATGCCCTACTCCCGAGCACGACGTGCAGGGGGACCTCCCAAGAGGACCAGCGCCCACAGTCCCGCCCTAGCCCCGAAGCTGTGGTCCGGAAGCTGAGAGCTGGCGTGGGACGGTGAGGCCAGCCCAGCTTTTCACAGCCTCTTGCTTCTGACCAGTTCCTGGAAGTTGTCTCGCACCGGGTACCGGAGAAGGGGGCGCCTCTAGGTTACTCAGATGGTTCTGCTGTCCCCGCAGACGCGGCCCTGGCTTTCCCTCTACGAGTCAGTTTGTTCTTTGGAGCAAGGCTGGCGTGGCTCTGTCCAGCCCGAGGATCGTAGTGAACGTGAGCCTGGAGTCCGTTGGCAACCTTGCTTATTCTCCCAGGAGCAAAATATAGAGAGCCACATCTGAACCCCGCGCGTCGACCCTGTGGCTTTTTTCTGCTGTTAGTGTTAACCTTGTATGTTTTTTATGAGTTGTATAAATACATCTTATATAGAATATATTCTTACCGATTACCTGGGCTTGCATAAACAGAAATATATTAAATGTGGGCACAATTAGAGAGAGTCTTCAAGAAAAAAAAGGATTTCCAAGACTGGAATTTGGGGGCCTTGAGACCATAATACAACGCTTGCTCTCAACTGGTTAAGTGGCTATGGGCAAGTCACTAACTCGCTCTTGCCCTTCTTTCATCATTCACTAAATAAAGTTGTTGGGTAACCTATATGAGTCCTATGGTCTTTTTCCAACTCAGAGACAGTCTCTCTCTCTCTCTCTCTCTCTCTCTCTCTCTCTCTCTCTCTCTCTCTCACACACACACACACACACACACACACACACACACACACACCCCAAAAGAGGCTTTTTTAAAAGTTCGATTAGCTTTTAAATTAGTTGCCTTTACTTTTCTTCATTTTAACCCTTTTCATCTCTATTACATTCAGAGAAGGAGGTGGGAAACAGCTTAAAATTTAAAAGGAAGTCTGAAAATGGAGAAAGAGAAAGTGGAGAGATCAATTGATGTAAATTTTTTTTAAGTATCAAATTTCCCCAGTGAAAATAAAACCGAATAGCTCTTCAGAGCTCAGCCTCTGGTTCAGGTTTACAAAGGAGCAATGAAGTTCAAGTTTGTAGAGGTCAGGGTGTGTATAGGCTTGGTTGGTCCCAATCACTCTAGCTCATCTCCCTAGGCTGCCAAATGGAATACTCTGGGTCTTAATTGCTTGTCATATCAGGTGTGTCTAAAAGCTGTTCTGTCTTATTGTTCCTAGAATGAATGGTGAAACCTGGCCATATGTATGTAAAATGAAGAAGAAAGGACTGGGTGGGGACGAAAGAAATGAGGTTTAAGAAAATCTGCAACATGCCACCCTAACTCAAAGCCCTGCCTTTCCTTTAGTTTTTTAGGTTTACACACAACAGAGCCAAGGCTTAAAAACTCCCTTCCTGAATTCACGTCTTCATTAACCAACAGTCTGCACCTGTTATGAGCTAGGCAGTTAGGTGTTAAGGATGCCATGTTGAATAAACTTGGGGTCCAGTTTAGAGACTGGTGAGAGGGGTGGGTAGTATGAAAAGTACTGTTACATAGCAATACATGGGTGTCATGGGAGCATTAGGGAAAAACACCAGAGTCAAGATCAAGGAAAAGCTCTCCAGAGGAGTGCCCCTTAAGCTGAGCTTTAAGGAAAGATTTGAAAGGGGGCAATTGTGGTGGGGGAGGGGGGGAGGAACATGGGTAAGTATCCAAAGGACATGCCCATAGGCCCAAGGCTAGAGATAACTTCTTTTAGAAAGTTTAAGTAACAAGTGGTAAAAATGAAAAATAAAGGAATAGTGGGGAATACAGCTAAAGAAGAAGGAAGAAGGCACTATCTTGAAAGGCCTTGTGTGCTGAATTGAAACTTTATCCTGAAAGCTATGGGAAGGTTTTGGAAGATTTTAAGTGGGAAATAAATGATACAATTTGCTTTTTAGAAAGATCACTTGACAGTAATATTGAGGACAAATAGAGTTGGGTAGATTGTTGGGAAACCAGTTGGGAGACTATTGCAATAATGACTGATACAAGTGATGAGAGTCTGAAGTTAGGCAGTGATAGTGGCTGTAGTAATGATATTGAGGGAAGAGGATAGGGAGCAAGGGGGAGGAACTGATACAAGAGATAATAAAGAAAGGAGACTTGAGAGAACCTGATGACTAATTGAATGTGAGGGATGAGTGAGAATGAGGAGTAGAAAAAGATTCCCAGACTTCTAGCTTAGGTATCTGGATATTTATGATGCCACTTACAGAGAGAGAAGCCAGGATTCAAACAAAAAGATGATGTGTTCAGTTTGGGACGTGTTGAGTTTAGTGTCTCTGTGAGACAGCCAAGTGGAGATGTCAAATGAATGGGTATTTGGGTCTGGAGTTCATCAGGGATCTGAACTGAAGGTAAAGATTTAGAAGTCACCAGCATAAAAATAGCTGAAGCTCCATGGTTGGTGAATCACTCAAGGAGAGTGTTTAAAGAAGAAAATTAGGGAACACCAATTTAACTGGCCATAGGAGGAAGAGGGACAGTTTGAAGCATATTAAGAAGGAATGGCCAGAGAAGCAGAAGGAAAACATAAGACTAAGCACCACTTTGGGGATATCTGTTATCTTCTAGTCAATGGCCTGGGATCTTTATATACATTATTTCATTGAATCCTTATAGCAATCCTAGAAGATCGATGTTTCCAAACAGAAAAACTTAAGTTCTAAGAAGTTAAATAACTTGACTAGAGTATGTTCAACCTCTGGAGTCAAGTGAAACCTAGATTGAAATCCCACCTCCAAGTCTTGATTTCCTCATCCACAAAAATGGGACAAAGCAGAACCTACCTCTGAGGATTGATGTGAAGATTAGATGAGGTAGCATATTTAAAGTAGCTGGTACACAGTGGGCACTCAACATCTGATAGTTATTATCCTTAGCCATACGAGTAACCACATTTCGCTGTGTTAACTTAAGTGGTTACTGTGTCTTCTTTAGCTCTTTGACCCAAATGCGAACTTCATATTCTCTCTCCTGAGGTCCTTAGTGCACAATTGAGAACTGTGCCAGGCTAAAGTATTATGGTGAACTTTTACTGAAGACTTGGGCATAGCCAGACAGGAGTGAACCCAGAGAGCAACATAAAGCTCAATAACATAAGAGTGTATCACTTCATCTTATGATCCCCTACCACCTTCCTGCCTAAAACCAGAGAAGTTAACGTTCCAATATCCCCAGGGCACTTCAAAATCCAGCAAAGCTATAATCCCACAGGGAGTCAGGAGTTCTCGCTCAAATCCAGGATCCACCTTCCAAGATCCTGGTAAACTGTCTGAGGAACTGCCCCCTTCCAGATTACTGATACGGGGGATACCCACTTTCTTCAGAGATGGTCATGTCTACCTCTAGGAGTGTGCCCTTACATTATGGCTGCAACAGTAGAGCCTTACTAGAACACAACAAAATAAGCCCAACATTCATATAGGGGTTACACACCTTTCATTATTCCTAGAAAAAGATGAGACTTCTTGTATGAACTCTTAATCTTAAAGACCCTTAAGTTTTCTTCTACTCAAAAGTCACTCTGAAAGTGAGTTTGGATAAAGTCAGAAACCAACTATAGTCCAAGCACAACAGGACATAGAAAAAAGGGACCTATCGGACTGAAAATGAGAGATTTTTTCAGTATAATTGAGAAAGAACCACAAATTTATTAAAAGAGGTAGTAGATATAGAAATGAATACTTTGATTATTTATGTGTTTTTATGTGTTTTTAATCTTGTAATATGATTAGGTATCTCAAAGTATAGAGACTTTTGATCATGGCTTTAGTACAATTCATAATAGCAGTTCTTTTATTTGTTTCTTCACACTTGTTTCAAGGAATGTGGAGACATATTCTGCTCCAGGGCTCCAGTCTGTTTACCTCTAAGGTGAGGGGCCTACACAGGTTTTTTTGAGGGCTAGGCACAAGCTTCAGTAAGCAAGAGACTCCAAGTCATGGCCCAATTTGCCCATTCTAAAAGCCACCCTCATTAACCATTTTTATGGTGATAGTTATCTGCGAAACATAGAAAAGCTGAAAAGCATTTCATGGACAAACCGCATCTGTTCTTCATGGGAAATTATCCTCTTTAGGTGAAGAATTTTAACGGAATCTATCAGGAAGGCAATGGGTTTCTCTCCAACAAAAGAGGAGAGAGTTGTGATCAGGGCAGTATGGGAAATGCTGGGTTATACTTTGTTAATCAGGTCTCTTTAAATGTAAGGTGCATTGTGAAGCTTCACATGTATTTGACAACAAAACCCTTTTTGTCTCAGAGTCTAAAAAGACTTTTGTGTCATGGATTATGCTTTAAAGAAAACTGCTATTTGCCATTACTATCTGACCGTTACTGGGATAGTGTACTTCCGTTGGAGAAAGTCATTTCAATGCTCTCGTCATTGAAATCACATTCACCTCCTCCAGCGAGTCTTCCTCACTGACAAGGGAACCTTCTACATGCTGCCATAGAAGCCAACACATACCTGGATGATAACATTTATTTCTTTATTCATGTTTTTCTTTTTATTTGTCTCTCATACTGTATTAATACAGTGCCTAACACATGCTGCTACTCAAATGTTTCTTGAGTGGCTGTCAAATGAATGAGAAGTATTGGGGAAAAAATATAAATTCAATCAGATGAATTTCTTGGTTGCAGATATGCTTTGGGGTTCCTCATAGGACCTCAGGTTGTAGAAAGATAAAAGTACACCCACCTCCCCATTGACACACCCACTAGGCAAACACCTATTTCATATTCTTTTGTCCAGGCAACCTTAATCATTACCAAGAGCTCCTATGAGTGGAACCATAGCTGTATAATTCCATTGGATTGTTTCCATAAGGTTTTAGCTCAAGAGAGAAAACATGACTAGGGAAAAGGAGTCCTTAATTACATCTTAAAAAATATGATCAAAAGCAACATTTAAGAAAAGTGTTTCCAGGGAAGAGCTGAGGATGACACCCGGTTTATAATAATTCATTTTCCCAAACCTCAGAGCATGTGATCAAAGCTGATATACATTATCTCAGGCTTGGTACCAGGGTGACTCATTTTTTTTCTTACTTTTTTGAAGTTATTATTTGGATGAATAAATAGATGAGGAAAAGCCAAACCTGGGCCAGCCAGGTGTAGACTCTGTTGCTTCCTGATCTGTAATGATACCCCCTTTTTTAAAAATGAAGAAGCTGTGGCCTTTGGCAGCTTGAGACACTATCATGCAATTCAGGTCCTTTTTAATCAAGATAGGAATATAGCATGTTAGAACTTGCAAGAGGAGGACAATAGAACCTCCTCATTAAATGTGGAGGAGGTTGCAAACAGATTAGTTATTAGGCAAATCACTATGATACAAGTACTCTTGACAACCTGTGTGCTCAACGCTGGGATCATTCAGTTAATCTGGCCCATGGATTTAAAAGATTCATACCCAGTCAGGCTTCAGCTCTAACCAGTTAATCCTAATTCCTACCATACCACCAGAGGAGGAAATAAAACTATGAAGCTTCTAATTCCTTCTTCCTCCTCCCATAAGGTGTGCTAACATTGATTCACTGGTAATTGTTGGCAGATCTCCCAGGACGACTGAAAGTTTGCTAAATTCACTGGCATATTTGGACACAAGATGAAAACTTCCTAGTCTAGAATCTAAATAAAGAATAAGCAATGTATTTTTCTGGGGACCTGATTGTGTGGTGACACCATTTCCTAACAATTCTAAACATTTTACAGAGTTCAACTCAAATATCTCATCTGTTTATGTAAGAGGAATTCTCCTCCCCGAAGTTTACAGCTTAGAGAAAGTAGAGGGCAGGACTGGGACCAATCACTGAAAGGTGCAATGAGGTAGATTTTTGATTGAACATAAGACTTTTCTAACATTCAGGGTTCTCTAACAATAGAACCTACAGCTTCAGAAAATAGTGAGTGCTCTTCTGTTAGTAATACTATTATATGAGGGTTGGACAAAGGCAATTTCTAAAGTTCCTTCTAATCCAAAGACACTACTATTCTTGAAGCATAATGAAGATCATAACTTTGAAAATATGCTAGCTGTTCTGCCTAGCAACCAATGTCCCATCAACTTCGGGCCTCACCTTCTATGATAAATAATGTTTCCTTCTTCATTGGTTCTGAGAACATGAGAGGGAGGTGGGGTTGATAGAGAAAAATAAAAATAAAACAACTCCTAAGCAACTAAACCATCTTGAACTACTCATTCACTGTTTCATATTTTAACAAAAAATTAAAAAGTTGCTCTCTGTTTCCAAAAGGAAAAACCATGTTGGAATAAATACTCTTTAGTCACCAGAACTGAGTTCCCTAATAAGAAGAAAGCTGATTGGGAATCATCATATTACTTTACAAAATCAATTTTCAACTGATATTTAATAACAGTTTTCTAAGAAAGGCCTAAAAAATAAATTTTTAATCTGATGTTTCCAATCCTGTTACTTGTGTAACAGCATATATTATTTCTAATATTGAGGAATAAAAATTTTAAAATAACTTTAAATTGGCTCCTGATTATTTTAGGTAAAGATTAATTTCTTCTAGTCTTTAATCCCTATACTAATGGATATGACTTGACTTTACAAATTGTACTTTAACTTTTTTTTTAACATTTATTGGGCACCTATTTATATGCCAGACATTGTGCTAGAGCTTTTACATAATTTGTATTTGGATAAATCATTCTATGACAGTAAGTTAGCAGAGGAGTTTAAATTATTAGTTTATGGGACGGTTTCACAGAATGTGTAAAGCTAAATGGTGCATGCAATAGTAATTAAAATAATGATAAATATCTAGGGTCATATTTCAGTTTATATCTTTAAAAACACTTTCACCTAAATCCTTTTACTTTATTTTTTCCTTTGCTTCATTACTTTGTTTTTTGTAATAATAGCTTTGTTGAGATATAATTCATATACTGTAACCTTTACTGATTTTTAACCTTATTTAAATAGTAAGGGGGAAACGTGGTGCTAAAGAACAGAAAAAAACCTTAACATTAAAACAAATAAGAAACTCTTTGGGAGTCCATGTTTCACTAATATTTAAATTTAAGTATGTTATTAGACAGATCAAAAGGAAGAAAATGTTTTCAGGCTAAGTTAGAGAGAAAGACAAGAGGAGAGAATAAACTCATCTGAAAAAGAAAGATTAATGATACACAGTATACAGTATATATCATTATATATATATAGGGGGTGCAAAGGAACAGGAGAGTGGAAACTATGCCTGGAAACTAAGTTTGGTTTGGTGAATATCAAGAGGGCTGATCAGGGCCTTTGAGAAAGGATGGCAAAGATTAAGAAGCTAGCCAAATTAATTTGGAAACAAGCCAGGTTCACATATAATAAGCTGAAGGACTGTCTGAGAGGATAGGTAATTCAAGAAGGTGGCTAAAGAAGCCTTGCTGCATAAGGAGCGAAGATAAATCAAAATAGACTGATGTCTGAAGTTTAATTCAAGGGAAAAAATAACATATATATTTTTGCAATAGAAAACAAAGACAAGTGGCAGACAGCCTATTAATCAAAGATTTGTGCTGTTTCTGCATTTTGTGTTTTGATTCCAGTCTAAAGTAGATGATTTGTAAGGAAAACCACATTGAAAAAATGTTTAGTTCAACGTATACTAAATAATCTATTTTAAAAGCCAAAAGTAATTATAGGATCCAGTTAAAACAACACTTTTTAAAAATCACATGCAGAGAAGAAATAACGTATTGTATTTGAACTTAAAATATGACCTCTTAAATTTTAGCAACTGTTCCAAATATAAATGTAGCTAGAATTAGTGTAATGATGTTAGATTATTCGGTATTCGTTTTAAATGTTACAAAACCTAAAAATACCTGATAGATTTCTCACATCAGAATTTATTTCACTTAGTATTCTTTATTAAATGAAATTGCTATTTTTACTTAAAGTGGATTTAAGTCACAATATAAATTAATTCATGCCACTTTACTGTAATTAGAGCATAATTAATTAATTAACAAGCATATTTTTATTAATTAATTACTACTACAAATGAAATAAAAAGTTTTCAAGCTGCTTAGTTTTTTTTACCACTTTGTACTGCCAATACAATATATTTTTACTTTTCAACCAAATTACTCTTTTTATGTTATTTATTCCAAATGATCACTCAGGTTACTCTTGTTAAACCTGGTTGAGTCAGAGAGTATGTTTAGGTGAATTCAGTCATAATTGAGATTTTACAAATTACCAAAATTCTGATCACTTGTTAATATTTAAAAATTAGTATAACTTAGCATTTTAAACATTACATACATTTATGTTCATTGTGTACTCTTAGTAAAAGGGAAAATTAAAAGCTCATCATTCAGATACTTTGAAATTTTTAAGATCACTAAATATGTAAGAAAATAAACCAACATTTCTTAACCTTCTTTGAATTACAGATGTCTGTAAAAATTTGATGAAAGCTATAGCTTCCTCTTCCCAGAAAAAAAATATATGTGTATATGCACATGAAGTTTTCCTTACAATTTCACAGAGTTTGTGGACTCTCTGAGATCTGCCTCTGGCCCCACTGGTAGTCCATGAACTCTGGGTTAAGAACCTCTGCAATAAACCCACACTTTGCTTTGGCAAGGTAGAAAACTTACCATTAGAAAATATGACTGTTTAAGCTTTCATTCTTTAGGAGCATGTATCTGAAAGGAATGATTTTTTTTTAATCTCCCTAAAAAACTTTGGCTCAGTTATCCCTCCTGTTTAGCCTTAAAATGAGGACCAATTTCCTTTGGGTCAAACCCCAAACTCTTAGTGTCTTGACTTTCTAAATGCTTGACAACTATAGACACTTTAATGAAATCCAAATGGGTGAAATTCAACACTTCATTCTGATGCTCTTTACAGATGTTCTTAATAAGGACACTGAAGAAGTCCTTAGAAGCCTAGCTTCACACATCAGCCAAGGGAAGAAAGAATTCATTGGAAAATTAAGATAATAAGTAATTCCGGAGTGTTCCTGTACCAGTCAATATTGAACCCTTACAACATAAACCTACAATCAGCTTTGTAGGAAAGTGTATAGTGCACAGGGCTAACGTCTGCTGATAGGCTCCTTGGTAGCACTACTGTTAGACCATGTTACATTCCCATGGTGAATATTTAAATTCTGCTCAGAATAATTTTCCCCATAAGGGCTTCTTTTCCACAAGTGACAATTTTTCTTAAAAAGAAAAGAAGCTAAAACAATTACCTTTGGCTATCATAATATTAAAATAATTACTTTAATAGAAATGAAGACAATTACTTGAATAGAAACTTTATGAATGCTAGAGTTTTATAACTAGAATGGATGTCATACACCATCTAGGTGGATTAAGTCACTGTAATTATTCTCTTCTTCTGCTCCCTTTACTTGCCAGAAGTGAATAAAAGCTCACCTGAAATCTGTCTTCAAAGCTCTGAACAGAATAGTTGCAGTCTGGGAAATTATTTCCTTGAACATTCTTTGAGACCATCTGGAGAGAAGGGTTTGCTCACTAAGGTGAACATAAAAGCTTATATTCAACATTTTTACCAATGAATTTGAAACTTTGAATGTGAAAGAATACTTGGTTTGTCTGACAAGATATTAGTGTTACAGGCCATTTTCTTACAATTTTCAAAAAACAGTGTTCGCTTTACAGGAATGTGTGGTAGCGAGGCATATTCACCTGAAAGGAAAGATCAGAAAGAAAGGTACTCAAGATTTTGCACTAGATTAGTCAGAGTTCTGAATTCTGATCCAGGAGCTGTCACTCTTATTTCCTACAGAGCCTTAGGCAATTTACCTCACCCCACTACTGTACCCCCATTCATCTCTTCTTTTACCCATGAAATGAAGATAATGCTGACCTACCTAGTAAGACAGTTGTGTAAATTTAGTGTCATGTTCAAAATATTCCAATAATTTTAAAGCTTAGTTAGGTTTTAGTGTTTGATAAATTTGTACCTTTTGCTTTATATCTTCAATTAGAGATGGCTACAAAACAACTGAGGCACGGTCATTGTGCTTGTGCCTAACACCGTCAACAAGTAGAATAACATCAAGCTCCCAGGCAGTGAGTGACCAGGGAAAAACAGACTTGTAGGAAGGCAGGGAGGGAAGGCAAGTTTCTCGAACTGGCTTATACTCTGAGAAAATCACTTAGCTTTTCTGTGCCTCCATTTCTTCATCCTCAAATGAAACGAAATCCTCTGTGTCATCCTTATTAATGTCTGTTTTTGTATAAATACACATTTATTTTTTTATCTGGCCTCTTTCCCATAGAATGTAAGCTCCAAGGGTACAGAGACCTTGTCTCTCCGGCATACCAATGTGTCTCTAACATCACAGAGTAGCTGCTCTTTAAATATGAATTATTAGATGGTTCCTAAAGTCACTTTCAGCTCTAAAATCTAATTATTTTTTGAAAAAAAAGTTTATTATGAAAAGTTTCAAGCATATAGGAAGTATGGAGACTAATATGATAAACACCTCTACACACATCATTCAGTTTTGTCAAGTCTTAACAATTTCTATATTTGTTTCAGATTTTTTTTAAGAAATACAAGATTATAAATACAGTTGAACTCCCCACTCAATGGGCACCAGTCCCTAATTTCTTTCCTCTTTCTCCCGAAAGGCAACTACTATCCAGAATTTGGTGTTTATTTTTTTTAAGAACGCTTTACACGTTTACTACATATTGTAACTTCAAACTTTACATGAATGATATATACTTGTCATTCTGCAACTTGCCTTTTGTTTCACATATTATGTGCTTGAGATTAAGCCATGCTGATACATGTACTGCTAATCTATTTTGACTACTATATGATATTTCATTATGTGACTATTCATGATTTATTTATGCATTCTCCTGTTAGTAAATATTTATGTTCTTTTGAGTTTTTATCCACAATAAACAATATTTCAGACAATATTCTTGCCTGTGTCTCTTTCTGCAGACATGCTTGAGTTTCTCTAGTGGACTCGCTGGGTTGAAGGGATATATTGTATATCTTCAACTTCACTAGTCTAGATAGACCACAATATCTGATCCCCTTGCCTATATTTCTATGGAAATAGTTGGTCAAATTTTTTCTTTTATTTTTCTTTTATGTTTTTGATCTGGGCAGGACATGAAGTGTTAATTAAATTGACAAGAACTTCATCCTTCTATTTCTAAACTTTTCTATCTCTAAATCAATAGAAACGGGGCAGAATCCTTATAGAAATCATGAAGGTTAGCATAAACTAAGGAGCTTTCTGATGGACCTAGATCAGAACCACATAAAAACACGGCCATGTCCTGTCATCACATTATGATATTTACAACACAGCACTGTCACTGTGTGATGTTGCAAAACGCAGTGCCACATGGCAAATATTGCAGAGGCCTGCGAATAAGTAAGTCCCTCTGAGAGCTTATGACTATGACCCAGTTCACAAGTGAAATAATTTTTAGGATAGAGAAGCACTGGCTTTTTAGACCACAGCAAAATAATGAAAAATGTTAAATTCTGACCCATAATACCAACTGAACTTCTGTTTTCGTGCTGTTCTTAAATAGGCAAAATGTCTGTTAGTTTAACTTGATGTTCTAAATGCTGGGTCTTGTGCAATTCATTTAGCCTTGAATTTCAGATGATCTATTTGGAAAGGTAGGTTCTGGGAAAAGTTTTCAGCCTCAGTCTCTGCAATTAAATAGCTCCTATACTTCAATAGATATTTCCTCATTCAATAAATATTAAAATATAATAAAGGATATTTGTATTATCTACTTAATGTAGTTCCTTTTTCCTAGATTAATTTTCTTGTTTAGACAAAAGATGTAGGGCATGAACAGTACAGTTTCACTGTGAAGTTTACCTTGGTAAAAAGACAGGAGCTATTACATTCTATCTTGTCAATGATCCATGGATAATGGGTCACCAGGGGATTTAAGAACTGTATCTTTCACTTCTTGCCAGGGAGGTATATCAGTGTGCATTGATGTGAACCATAATATGACACACCTTGAAGAATCTTCAAAACCCTCAGGCACTCTCTCAGCTGCCATCATGAAGATAGGGAACTAAAGGTTGTCAGTTAAGGAGATGGCATTTTGTAAATAATTTCAGTGACAGAATGATTTTCCTACTTCTCCCTGTTTAATTCTAATGAAAAGAGTGAATCTTCAAGTTTAAAAGTCCTTAGAGGTTTTTTTCCCCATTACCTTATACTGATACGGAAAAATAAACTCAATATATACTGTTTTATTGTTAAGTGGGGTGGGGGAAAACAAGTTGCAAAATAGTATTATAATATGATTCTATTTGTGTGTGCATATTTTTTAGTGTCCACTTACGTTTGCATACCCACCTCAAAATGTCTAGAAAGATATATTCAAAGTGTTAACATTGGCTACCTCTGGGTAATGGATTTAAGAGGGTCATTTGTGAGGGAGAGAGCAATAGAGACTTTTACTCTATACACTTCTATATTGTTTGGATTTTTTACAATAGGCATGATTATTTTTATCATCTGAAAAATAATAAAGAAATACATTTATTCTCAATTTTAAAACAATACTTTCAATCAACAGTATACCAAAAAGCCTCTAAAATTCCAACAGTTTTAGCAAAACAGATGCTATGACAGTATACTAATAAAGATTAATTTGTAAACACACATTTATTTTTAATGAGTTAATAAAATATGGGAGTGAAGTGATATGGTATTTTATGGTATTTTCTAGCCTTTGTGTAGTCAACAATACTTACCTAACAATGCATTTATGCTTACCTCAATGAAAGCCATAAATCTTCCACGCTAGAGAAGACAATATTATGTAGTACAAATTCTCATTTTATAGATGAAAAACTGAGTCCTACATTTAAAAAAAAATGAAATCCATCTTCTGACTTCATATCCATGGTTCTTTCCAACACAAAATGGCCTGCTGTGAAATTTTAGTGAGATAATAATATAAATAATCTAAAAAACAATTTCATTTAGCTCTGATCTTAAGACAAGCATACACCCACATCTCAATGCATAAAGCATTATTCATAGCAAATTAATGTTTTTCATACAAAAGTCAAAGTAACAAATCATTTGGTAATGATATTTCAATGTTTCTTTTATTTTTAAATTATTTTATAATCTCTGTGATTTTTCTCATCTTAATCAATTATCACATTCTCTCTCTTCTCTTCTTTTGCCTCTTTATATTAGTATGTGTATTAAGGTAAAAAAGAAAACCAAATAAATAAAATATTAAACCTAAAGATGTCTATTAATGTGAAAAGAAAAAATGGAATTTAGGAACAGCAATAATAGGGGGGAAAAAGTAGATGCAGAGACAAGGGAAGAGCAGTAAGAACCAAGGCAGGGGGAAATTTCACAACTTCAAGGACAGTGGGTAAATAAGTAAAGTGGGTTGAGATTTGTTTTATGTTTATTATGTTAGGCACATAATAAATGGCTGGTGGATAAGATAAAGGGAATGATGGTGTCAAAGGCTAATGCAGAAGTTCTCAGTCTCTAATATACATAAGAACTACCTGAAGTGTTTGTTTAAAATACAGAGCCTTGAGTCGTTATCACCAGAAATTTCAATTTACCCACTGGATTAGGGAAGACCGAGAAATAAGTAACCTGGATAATTCTAATGATCACACCTAGAGGAACACTAAGCTTGACTTATTGAAGCTCTTAAAATGGAGAAAACGAAGAATCAGGACACGGAAATGTAGAGAAGAGAAAAGATAGGAAAAGGAGGTTTGAAGAGAAATCAAGGAAGGAAAAAAAGGGAACTAGAGTGTAAAGATGTAACTAAATTAAAAGGATAGTTTAGAAGAAATACATGTGAGTGTCCATGAAAAGAGACAAGACTGGTCAGAGGTAATAAAGCAAGATGAAAAAACGAAAGTATTGAGGAAAGTAAGGCTTTATCTTGGGTTTTAAAAACAATGTTTATTAACTTTTTCCTTTATAAAAGTAACACATGCTCATTGTGGAAGAGTTGAAAAATAAGAAAAGGAAAAGAAAAATGTACCCATAGTTTATTACTCATGAATAAATGTCATTAACATTTTGGTATATTTTCTGCTAGTCTTTGTTTCTGCTTAGTTTTTTGAAGGTTTTGTTTGTTTATATAATTTGGATAATATCATATATGCCATTAAATGTCCTGCTTTTATAACATAAGCATCTCCTAACATAAGGTTATTAATGGAAACTTCATTTTTAACATCTGCTTAATATTCATAACAGACAGTTCTACTTTCTTCCTAGCTAACAGAACTCAGGTGTTTTCAGGCAGTCAAGGGCTCCTGGGAAGGCTGGCTTCATTTCCAGTCATAGAAGGTGAATTTTATTTAGTCTAAGTCAATCATTGTATAATTCTGCTCTCCTTGTCAGTGATTGGCTGAGGAAGGAGCAAGTGAACTAATTCTGGCCAGTAATATATGAGTGCAAGTCTACAGGCTGGATTTATGGAGGAGAATCTTTAATCCCTTTTTCTGCCTATGCAACGTGTTTGAGAAGGAAGCACTAGAGCTGATGACGGTTGGAGCTTTTGCAGCCATCTTGTGGCCATAAGGGAGCAAGTCCAGGCACTGAAGACGGAAGAAGAGAAATGTAAGAACTGGGCTTTGGATGATCTTGTCACTCCAATTAATTACGCATCCCTGGACTTTACCTTGAACTTTTTTTTTTATGTGAGAAAATAAATCCCCTATTGTTTAAGTCCCCTTTTGCCAGGTTTTCTGTTTCTTGCAGTAGAAAGCACCCTAACAGAAACAGCATTATAATTTACCTAAAAATTTTCCTCTTGTGGTATATTTATGTTACTTACAGTTTTTCACTATCAGTTTTTGCCTTGAATAGTTTCAATTTAAAAAGTTATATAGCTTAAATAATAATATAATTGGTGTTGAGGGGGGACTAATAAGCAGTAAAGAAAAGAAACAGGAATGAACATGAAATATCTCAGGTCATCAAAGCTGAATTATTCTGAATCTCTACTCCCTTTATTGCTCATCGCTGTCAGCAGAGGTTGTTATCAGTGGCAAACTACATTTCAGAAGGAAAAACTGGGAAATACAGTCTCAATATCACATACAAATAAAAGTGGTGAACACAATCCACCCATATACAAAGCCATTCTGTTTGTAATCTGTTATATGGTTTCATCCACTTTTTCTATTTCTTCATTATAATAATATTAAAATTACTGTGGTAATAAGAAAGGCAACCCATTATGCCATGGTAATACCCTTCTCGTATTGAAATTTTCTGTAGAGTCTGCACTGTGTTTAATCCAAATCTGTCATTGACAATATTCAAGAGCTAACGTTTCCCAGGTGCCTTCCAGGGGTAGCCCCTCCAGAATAAAAACTGGAGCAGTGATTTCAGTGAAGAGGTCTAAATGTCCATGCTAACATCTAACAAATGAACAGCAGAAAAAAAGTCACAGTAACTGCCTCTGATTTCATCACTAGTTGTAGTTAGGCCTATTTATAGTTTGAGATTTTAGATTTGTTTATTTTTTAAGTATTTAGTTGTCCTAGAGTCAAATTTTGGAAGGGCTTCCTCATGTAAAAGAGGATATGCCTGAACACAATAGCAATCTTAATTACTACAATTATAAAGCACTAGTACTACAATGACCTACAGGTCAATATTGGCATCAATAAGTGGACTTAACACATATTCATACTTTTATATTAACAATTGATTACAATGTAATTCATATTTAGCAATTATTTTTGAAACCCCACACATAGATTACAAAATGAGATTAAAGTCATAGCTCAATCCTTAATGATTGCTCATGAAGTTTTTCAGCACTGTGGTTGTGACTCGTGATGCTTCCCACTCCTGGTCTCTGGCCAGGAGTATTGATTCATGAGTTGACTATGGTAGAGGTTGTAAGAAAAACACAGGCTAATCTAAAACTCAAATAATGACTCTTCTCTAAACCAAAAAACAAAACAAAACAAAAACCAGCAGATGGATTTCATAAGATAGAAGATATCATTTTCCCTATGATGCCTCATAAGTTTGTCTCACATAAGATTCATTTCCTGCATACTTGTACATTCTAAAGAAGAAGAAAACAAAACTCAAAATTTGGAGAGGATCCCACTGCTCAAAAGTTCACCTGAGATCGTGAAGAGTGTGGAAAGAGTCTACTCAGAGGTTAGGCCCTTTCTGAGTCTAGACGCCTGCTGGATTTAAGAGTGTAGATGGAAGGTAGCTGTAAAATTAAGCCCTATTACAGATTTTTTAATTATCTAAGTAGTTGTGGCAAAAAAGTGCCACTAGATATAGAAAGGCAGAGACTGCGTGAAAATCATTGGAGCCTAGCACAGGGCTGGGCAAATGAAAAGCACATAATAAGCATTTGTTAAATTAATGACTACATAAATAAATTATAAATAACTTCACCTTAACATTTGAAATAGCGTGTACATGGGAAGGGGAATTGCTTGCTTCACTTTCTTCTCTGTTTTCACTCATTCGTTTCTGATTCCAATTTTTTCAATGAAAATGAATGAAGAGGAACAGTATTCTGGTTACACCTATCTATATATCCCTGTGACAGGGACTTCAAGGATATGACTGAGCTTGATAGTGAGCAAGGGTCATTCTTTGATAATTTGACTGAACCCTGTGCAATGGAACTATTGAAGTTTGTAGTCAGTTGGGGTGGGTGGGGCAGTGAGACTGACTACATGGAAAATGTCTGCAGGATTAGAGGAGCTCTAGGGACAGTCAATGTGTAACCCTGCTCTGAAGTGTTCAAATCTTCTGTGCCAAGGTGGGCAGGATCTTGAGAGAGTGGGAGTAAGGAGGTCACTGAGTTAATTCTGTACAAACAAAAGAAAACAAACAACAGTTTCACTCCCCTAAATACCCCACACACAGGCATCCCAACTCCATCCCTGTGCCCTCTCCTCTGTGAAGCCTTAGGCCCATCCCATGTTGGGAAGTGCATTTGTGTGAGCATTAGACACACAGGCTGGTGAGCAGACACTTTGTTGAAAAGAACTGATGTCTCCTGAGAAGCAGAAATGCCTTCCAGCCAGCTCCCCTGAGAACAGAGTAAGCAGTGAGTCTGAAACCTTTTTTGAAACCTCCCCCTACCTCGTATGGAACAAGGCACTGGTGAGAAATTTTGTATCTAGTCCTCGAATCCCTACCTACCCTTCTGGAGGATTCTAAGGTACAAACATAGGATGCGTTGCCTTAGCATCACCCTGAAGTTAAAACATGCCATCCCCACACAAATATACAAATGAAAAAAATCTGAGAGTACTTAATTCACCCTGTTGTTCGGTGTAAAAGTCTGTGGAACCTGCTGGGCCCCTGGGCCACAGATTCCCCTGATGTTCCCACTTTATGTTCAATTGTTTTCCTTCCAGTGTCTGCATAGTACTACTGTTTATCTGCATCCACAGCTCTCCACACAAATCCTACACAGGGTTGTCATTATACTAGTGTCATATTCCCCAGGAACCTTTTGGAAAAGGTTGCAATGCCTCAGAGTGTGATTACATATTTGCCATGAGCTCTATACACAGAGTAACCTGTACTTCTGGAATATTCCCAGGGACAAAAG
Source organism: Hipposideros armiger (assembly GCF_001890085.2). Classification (NCBI taxonomy): domain Eukaryota; kingdom Metazoa; phylum Chordata; class Mammalia; order Chiroptera; family Hipposideridae; genus Hipposideros; species Hipposideros armiger. The sequence goes on along the minus strand of NW_017731420.1, from coordinate 1,746,684 downwards.
GCCAACCAGTGATGGAAACCTTGCTAGTGATCGAACTCAGTTTGCTTTGCTGAGAAATCCAAACCTTCTAGAAGAAAGGATCTCCACCCTTGGAAAGAAATATTTTGCGCAAACATAGCTAAGTAGTTTCCCCTTTCTCCTCCTGTCTTCCATTTTCTGAAGGCTGTACTTCCCAGCACTCTTCTGTAGGAGGATGTTAGACCTGTCCCCTGAAGGCAGGGTAAAGTCTCTGTCTATAGTGCTAAATCACAGTGTTCAAAGTCTACTGGTAAGAGAAGTTGCCCATCATAAACTTTGACAGTGGGTCAAGGACTTTTTAAAAATGAAGTGGTGAGAAGCTCCTCCTTTCTCTTCTTTTTCCTTATGCTTCTTCCCACCTTATGCTTTCAAGTAGATCAGTCATTGGAGTTCAAGTTATTACTACTGATTATTATCTTGCTTTTATCTGAAGGAATAATACACAAGGAATTAGAATAAACAAAAGGGGATAAAACCTCAGGGGTATCAATTTTAATATCTTTGAAAAACAAGACAGCACAGTTGTCCAACTCCAAAATGCCACAGTACCGAAAGGGAAGAGCTGAAGTTTCAGTAAGAGAGCTGTGAGAGTCTTATTTCAAAAACTTAGCTATAAAGAAACCCCTTCAATATTGACTGTTTTAGAGGCAGCCCACTCTTCTAGAAGCCAGAGGGAAAACAGAAGTTAAATGGCAAGACACTTTTGCAGGGGTGTTGAAACAAACAAGAAAAGGTTTTATTTTGAAAATACAGTCTTTAAAGATAAATTTGGCTTCCATTTTCCATATCTAGGTGCATCCAACAAGATACAAAAACAAACAAAACAAAACAACAAAACAGACCCACGACATTATGTACAGAGCTCTAAAATGAGCTGTGAATATCTACAAGAAACTAGCATATGCTCTTTGTGAAGGGATGTACGTGTGTGGCTTTCTACAGTTCTCAGTCCTCGAGAAGTAGACTTAAGTCCCTGGAGCTGCAGGTGCGGCTGCAGCAAGGGAAGAGCTGGGGTCAGTGAATGGTTGGGGGTGGGGTGCCCCCTCCCCCCCGGGTGGGAGGCGTGGAGAGGTGTCAAGGGAGGGGAGCAGCGGCGGCACGGGACAGATCCTGGGCTTCTCTAGAAGTCCTGCCGCGGGGTGTGAGTCAGGCTGTGCCGCCGCAGATCACAGTTTCGCCTGAACACTTTGCCGCACTGCTCGCAGCTGTAGGGCTTGATGTCTGTATGGGTGAGAAGGTGAGTTTTCAGATTACTTCTCTGATTAAAGGTTCTTCCACATGTGGGACATTTGTGTGGAGATTCCTGTTCAGATGTGAAGCAAGCAAAGGATTAATCCTTCACACCACCACCGCACCCTTCTCAATAGTTTCTGTCTTATCGGTATCACAAGCGTTAACATAACACGCGCACGACAACAAAAGAGGGGACTTGCAGGAACAAATCTTGCTCCTAATCCTCCAATCACGAAAACACACGCTCAGGCACACACAGAGGCCCGATTACACTGATAACTGCCGGTGGCCACCGCGGTGGGCTTTGTGATTTCCAGCTCTTTACATTTCATCACCATGTCATAAGCAGGAAAAGGGGGAAGGAAAAACTCTAATCCTCTCTTAAGGAAAGACATTCTCCCGGGTAATAAGGCTCCTCTTTGCTGGAAAATTAAACTATTCCTCAATGTTCTGAAAACTACAAATTATGAGGCCCCTGGGAGAGAGCACAGATGGGATTTCACCATGCCTCCATTATCAAAATTACCTTTATTTCCTCCCAAATCAGAAAGCTTTAAATGCAGGGCAGATCGGATCAAAAAAGTAATAATTCTAAAATTAGGATTTAGCATAGACTGGCCTGTTCTTTAAAAATAATACAAAAATGTTTTATGTTAAATGAGAATCATTTTATGTATGGAAAAAAAATGAGTGTTGCTTTCCTTACCTATGAAACTAATATAAACAGCCTTTTAAGAGAAATACCCTGCCACTGAGCACCTTTTGTAGAGCAAACATGATCAAGTGGAACCAGTCACTGTTTTTTAAACAAGAAAACAAACTTACCTGCATATGTAAAGTTTTGTGAACTGCTAGAGTTCTAGATTGACAAAATCCTTTCCCACACTCCTGACATTTGAAGGGTTTTTCTTTGGAATGAATATACCTGAAAATCAATATAAGGTTTCATTGAAATGGCTTTACCACCACGGTGACAAGTTTCTTTTGACAGTTACTGAAATTGTAGTCGTGAAAAGACAAAAGAAACAGGATTCCCATTATTTATGTTTTTAGATTGTATTTTTTTTCTTTTCCCTGTGTAATTCTGTTTATGGTTAACCTCAACTAACAGACTCAAAACATTCACTGGACGCCGGCTTTATCTACACTTGATCGCCCTCTCTGGCGTATTCTGGAGCTCGAAATCGTGCCGAATGAGTCTCTCTTGGCCTCTACGGTTTTCCCTGGAATTTAAACTGGCCAAATCAGGATATAAGTCAAGGCTGAGTTTAGGTGGACTGATTTCAGCGAATTCCTGAACAGTCGCAGAGGATCCTTCAGAAGTCCCACCTAGGCGAACAGCTACTAGAGTCGGGAGAGGGCTACCCCTCCTCCACTCCTGGGAAGTTTTTACCGGATGAAAACACTTATGTTATAGTATTTCTCCAATTGCCGTTTATTAATGCAGAGTTTAAGGTCGGGGAGGGGGGAGGTGGAGAGCTGTGTCTAAACTCAGTGATGAAGATTAAATAAATTTAAAAGGAAGGTTACCATGTCAGGCTCTGGGGTGCACTCGGGTGTGGGAGGTAGGGAAGGGAGGCAGCCCAGTGGAGGTGGCCCAAGTAGATTTCCAGAAATGGTCTGATGGCAGCCACCGTGGAAAGGTCTCCGGGGGTCCTTCGGTTTTACCTGCCCCACCGCAAGGGCTACCGGGAGGAAACTGGGAAACTGATCCCAGCACCAAGGCCAACCCACTAGATTTAACTGCCAAGGATAGGGAAAGTCCCTCCCGCATCTCAAACAAGAACGCGGCAGGAGCCTGGCGAGGAAAAATGGTAAATGTGGGGGGTTAGCTGTGGCTGGCGGGGGAGGGCTTTGGGGATACATTTTAGTTCCGAGAGTATTTTAGTGACACTTGGAATGTCTATGAGGCTTTGGTATTCTGGACAAATTCGCCTTCCCTTCCCGGGCCAGCCTCTTTCCCCACCTCACCTGTGATCCCGCAGATGATCTTGCCTCCGGAAGGCCTTGTGGCAGATGTCACATGTGTACGGCCTCTCATCTGTGTGGGTCCTCTCGTGGATGAGCAAGTTGTAGGATTTGGTAAAGTGTCTGCCGCAAAACTTGCAGATAAACTCTTTTTTTGTCTTGGAGGGCAACCTCCCTCGGGAGGGCTTTCTGTCCGGAGTCAATTTACTGAGGCCAGAGATGGGGCTACCCAGCCCAGGGCTCAGCTTGGTCAGCTCTCCCATCTTAGGGGGATCCTCCTGCGTGGCAGCCACCGCCAAGTTGGCAAAGTCAAAACGGGGCCTGTCCTTGTGCAGTGCTGGGAGGACGTGGGCAATAGCTCCCTGCTTGGGGTGGAAGAGGTGGGTAGTAAAGGGCAGAGCCGGAAAAGGGAAGCGCGCGTCCACGAGGCCTTGCGCCGCCGCCATCTCGGTGATGGTGGAGCGGGTGATCTCGTGCACATTGGGGTACCCCAGCGTCCAGTGGTTCATGTGCATGGTCTGCACGGCGCTGAGACCGTACAGGCCCTGCAGGTGGTCCACTGCAGCTGGGAAGGTGTTCACCGCCTGCAGGAAGGAGTAATTGGTGAGCTGCAGCGACGGGTGGAGCGGGATGGGCGCCGGTAGGGCCTTGCTCCCCATCTTCCGGGATGCTGGGGGGCTGAGGGAGCCGCCCCTTTCTTCCAGGACTCAGAGGCGGGTGGGCGTGGGGCTCCGGCAAAAACTCAGAGAGACAACAGCACGAAGAGAGACCCTAAAAATGGACAGGGAGAGAGAAGAAGGGTCGTGAGTATTATCCAACAAGCCAGCTCGGCCTGACCTTTGGTGCCGGCGAGGGTTACCACACCTTCCTTCTAAGTCCGCCCCCCACCACCCCCAAACACACACCCTACTCGAGGGTCCCCAAATGAGTGGTGAGGGAAACGTAGCGCCCCCCAACCCCCCACCCCCACTGAGGCCGCCGAGTTCAGCCTCAGGGCCAGGGTATCAGGCGGGGCAGGAAAAGTCCCCTGGCGAGCTGGATGCCCTGGCGGCCCTTCTGGGCACCCACAGAGAGGTCGGATTCCAGCACTCCCGGAGCAGAAGACCTAGGCCCGAGGAGAAAGAAATGTGGGTAGGGGCGCTCCAGCAGAGGCGGCACCCAATCCAGCCCCCACTTTCACCCTGTCGGGCAAAACTCGGTCAACAGTGATGACCCGCAACGCCAGCGCCTCCAGGCCCGGGGCCGAGCCTCTGTCGCCACCGCGCCTCGAAGCTCCCCGGGGAACAATCGGTTGTGGGTCCCTCCCGGGGCTTTAGGGTCCGACTCGGTCCGGTGAGGCAGCTCCTCGCGCTGCGCCCAGCGTGGGCTGCTCTGCCCCGCGCGGCCGCCTTCCCGGCGCTTACCCGGGCCATGCCGGGGTGCAGAAGCACCCGGGGCGTACTTGGTGCTCCTGGGCCCTCAAGCCCTCGGAGGGGCCCGCCTCGCCCCGCGCTGACCTCGGAGGTTTTCTTTTTCCTTCCTCTGCCTTAGTCCCATTTATCAGCGGTGACGGCCCGCAGGAAAGAAAAGTGACACCTCGGGGGCCGGGTTCGACCTGGAATCGCCCCCTCCTCCTTCCCAGGGGCCGTCCCCTCCCACCCCCTACCAAGATCCCTTCCAGATGGTTCGGCTCCCGGGGAGTGATTGGGGGTGGGCGGAGAATGTCCCTGAGGCCGAAACCCCTTATCCCAGTCTGAGCGCCAAGCTCTGGGGAGAACCAAGAGGCTTCTCGACCTGTCACCATGAGTGGCTCCTATACCCGGGAGGCCCCAGCAGGAGAGAAAGGGCTCCCTGGGGAGGGAAAGGGACGGAGCGGCAGCGGAGCCCCAGCGGCCGGGTACAGTGAGGCCCTGCCAGCCTGGAGGAAGGTTGTTTATCCGCCTAGAGATGTGTGCAGCGGCACTCCTGACACCCAGAAGCCCAGCCGGGGGGGCTGCGGGCATGGGTATGCGGCACGCGCTCCTAGTTCCCTGTGCCCCCGATGGCAAAGCAGTTTACTTTCAGCCCCAAGTTCTCAGGGATACCTCATGGGCATTCAGGATGGGCCTACCTGCTCCCACTGCCAGCCCCTGTATAGCAGAGGGTTCTGCCAGCTTGGCGGGCCTGGGCCTATGCTTCTGGGAGCAGCCCCCCCCCCCAGGTGCGGGACTCACAGCTAAACACCTTCCCTGGAGAAGAGCAGGCCGGCCCGTCTGAGCCATCACCCTTAACGCCTGGCTTTTGAACCCTCCAGAATGGTGGGAGAGTTGTTCAGTCTCTCCTCCACAACCATCTCTTTCTGCGCCTGAATTTTCTTCTCTAGTGTGTTGTGTTGCCAATGGCTCTGTGGGCAGACTTAGGGCGCTGAGATAATCACACAGCGTTCTAGCAACGCAGAATCCGGCTGCCTTCATGAGGCCCACACCTTCCCTCCCTCCTCCTGTTTGGAAAGTTTCGGAGACAGGGATTTATTAATGAACCGCTTCTGCCTGGTGCTATGCGGACTGGGAGTTTAGGCCCAGAGTTAATGAGAGGTGTGAAACAGCCAGAGGGTCTCAGTCATACCATTCAACCGAAACTGTAAACCTCCATTCGGAATAAACTTTCCCATCACAAATCATGATTCATTTTTGTTCAGTGGCAATCCCTCAAACCCTCTCCTAGAGAGGCAGGGAAAAAAGAATTCTATTAACATCCCTGGCAATCTACCTGATTATTTCCTCCTCCCTTAAAAATAATAAATTACACCTTTATTTCCTTCTTTTTGCATAATGAGGATTTTCCAGCGATTCAAAATATTATTTTTCCCCGAGTATTAAAAAGTAGCCTCCCCCATAGAGAGGAAACCAAAATTATTATTTGGGTGTATTCCCAGAGTAGATTTCTTAGAAATAAATACAGGAGGCAAGTACAACTCCCACCATGTTCTCCATGTGTATATGTGTGTGTGCATGTGTGTGTATGTGTGTGTGTGTGTGTGTGTGTGTGTGTGTGTGTGTGTGGAGGGGTGGTGGTGTTGTCAATTGAAAGGCTACCACAACTTGTGGTTTCTATTCCAAATGTAAGAAGTGAACTCTGCCATAAAGGTTAAACGTTAATTCTGCCAGCTGAAGGTTGAGTGCCATCTTCCTTCCCTTTTCTCCCAATGGTTTGTAACACAAAAATTAATAACTCTATTGTAATTCAGCTTCATGGTGGCACAAAAGTGCTATTTCATAGTATATGTTCATTTTAATTTGCAGGACAAACGGTTTCTTCACAAAAGAGCAGACCACTGGTGACTTCTGAAACTCTTTTACAAACAGAACAACCCTAAATATCCATCAAACACTTTTGCCATAAATAATTAGGGAGTTTAGATTCCCATTCTGCTGAGTTGCTGGGAATATTTGTCAAAAGATATTTTAAGACAATGCAGAGATCTAAAGTACTTTCGTTTTATCTGGAGCTGAGCATGTAGTAGTAGTTCCCACACTCAGTTTCAGGCAATAACAGCTCTCATCGTTTTCTGTCATTTCTCCACCATGCCGTTTCGGACCATTTGTTACTTTTAATTTTGCAAGAAAAGAACGTTAAACCAATGAAAAGACATAAATGTTTCAGTGGAGCTGAAGCTAGTTTTCTTTCATCAGTTTTCTTCACAGGAATTTCCAGGAATGTACAGAAGTTTTGTAAAATTTAGTTCACTGGCTGTCAACAAGTGAGATGTGTACATACTAAGTTCAGTGAAGCTTTCAAAACATTGGAGGAAAAAAGGTACCGTACGTGGTAATTTGATAAGGAGTCTTGCTTTTTGGTAATGATGTTATTACACTGAATTATCTAAAAACAATATACAGTCAGGGGTCAGCTGCTAAAACCTGTGCGTTGGTGACTGAGAGAAATAACTGATAGGTTAGGCTTGCTGAATTTCAGCCTAAACCACAATGGAATGGAATTTTACATAAATCAGAGAGCTATTGACCAAGTGGATCTAAGGAGATCATTTTAATAAATAAAACAAAAATGGTCAGACTGGGTCAGGTGAACAGAGAAAAACGGCGGCGAAGTTCTTGCCCCTGTGCAGCGCCTCTGCCTTCCCAAGGAGTTAATTAAATTAAGATGCCTTCCGCAAAATCTGGGTTGTTTCTCTCTGCTCCCTCGCTCCCCCTGCGTGAGTAATTTTCTTGTTCGGCCCAGGGCTGCAGTTTGTTTCGCAGAGAAAGTAGCTGTCTGCGGCGTTTACGCTCCAGGAAACACCAGCCCTCTTTTGTTCTCTGCAAACAGGTAGGGAGACAGATGCAGCGCTCCCTCCACAAACACCTTTTTTCCTCCCTCTTTTCTACCACCGCAACTCCTTCCTCTGTTGCTGTTTCTCGAGGATCCAAGCGTTTAAGCCCCGGGGAAATTCGCCCTCCCCCAGGACTGGAGGATGGGAGAAAAAATCAAAAGGCCAACACAAGGTTGGAGAATTACCTAGGGCTGAACTATTACTTCCCTCTTGAAACGCGCTGGCTAGACAGGCACTGTGTCCCGGCCTGTCCGCGCTGCGCCGCCGCGGTTGCCCCCGGACGGGTGGACCGGGAATACCAGGGCAGGGTCAGAAACACCCTGGGGTAAAGGGATTTTATCTCAGCGTACGTCGATCAGCTTTTATAAGAAGGCTTACTGCATGCTTAGATTAAATGTCTCAAACCAAAACTAAAAACTAGTACATAAAAGTGTGTGTCGTTGGGTGTTAGCTGGGAGTGACGTGCCTGGGATCCGACAAAGTGAGAAACACAATGCCCCGGGATTGCATCCATATGATCTCTTTTCACAATTTCTGAATTTGTGGCACGCCGGACAGAGAATCTGAGCGCCCCCTGCATCCCCTTCACCCTTGCTTAAGGAGGCTGCAGTCCCTTCCCAGAGCGGACACTCACCTCCCGCAGAAAGGTCCGCCAGGGCAGCGCCGCTCAGACCTGGTTCAGGCAGTGAGGCACACAGCTTGGAAAGGTCATTGGGTCCACGCCTGGCAAACTTCTTTTTCCGCGCGGATTCCCGGGAGCCGCGGACATGATCTGGAGCACCACGAACCACAAAAACGAGAGCGGATCCTCGCCTTGGTCCGAGTCTGTGGACGTAGAATGCGTCAAGACCTCGGGTACTTGGTGCCGGCGCTCAATGCTCGCCCAGAATCCCGCGCCTCCGCGAGCCTCTCACCGACTCTGGGTAAGGTCGGACCCTGCAGTCTCGCAGGGCCATCACCCTCCAGCAGCGAGCGCTCGGAGCTCTGTCCCCGCCCGCGTCCCTCGCCAGGCTGCTCGCAGCCGGGAGTCCAGGGCTTTAGTAGCGGCCCCGCCTCCCCTTCGGGCGGGCGTCCCGCCGCCGCGCGGGGCCAACAGAGCCCTGGCTCCGCCTCCGCGCCCGGCGCCCGCTAATGGTCCACTCTGTTTACTTGTGTTTGGATAGCAACTGAATCTTAAAGGCACAGGTTTGCTCGAGCTTTCCCAGTTACAGAGACAGAGCCGAAGGTGACACAGTTCAAAACTCACACACCAACAGAACGCTCACCACCTTCCTTCTTGGTGCCACTTTTTCTTATATTGTTAGAAACTGAACAACTGGTCTTCTGCCTCCGGAAGACCCTGGGGAGATACCCAAAGGGCATTTTGTAGTTTTACTTGGTGCGCTCGCCGGGTTAATTTCCACATCTTAACACGTTTAACATACCCATCTTCTTCGTAGGGTAAACTCAATCAGTTCTAGATTGTATTCTCTAGCATATGTCACCCTTCCCCCAATTTAAAATACAGTTTTGTACATAGTTTTGTTCAATTATGACTACATGTGTAGTCTGCTTTCGTCTGTTTTTAAAACAAAGTTTGTTTACAGAGGTGACAATTGACTAATTTTGTAATTACTGCAAAGACATACGTGGAATGTCCCAGGAGAAATTTCTTCCAGTATTTAAGTTTTAATTAGCCAATGTACATTTCATAAGCAGTTAACCAACGTGATTAAAGAGGTGGGCTTCTGTAACCCATTGGCAAATAATAAAGAACCCATCTAAAATGAGTGAAGAACAATCATTTTTAAAATGGGGGGAAATAATATTTTAGCTTCTCAAAACATGTACATCTTCATTCCTAGCCCCCCCCTCCCCAAATAGAGTTCATTGTTCAGTCGCCAGGAAACTTAATCGAATTTGAAGCGTAGTGATACGTTTTTCAGGTTCTTCTAAAGGTTTGGTCCTGTGTGAGAGTTAAGTGCAGAACGCACTTCAGCTAATCTTGAAATAGGGTGGCCCAGTGACAGAAAGGGAATGACACACACTCATTTTAAACACCCTCTTTCCAGATTAGATCTGCCTGAGTGAAACTGAGCAAAATGCCCTTCGTCCTAGACGAGTCGCCAGAGGGGATCTGCCTTAGCCCCGGGTAAATCTGCGTTTGGGGGGCACAGATCTCCCAGACATCAGGTTGTAAAATTCAAAAGTGTCCCACCAAAACATGGTTTTGGAAGTACCGCCTCAGAGCACAATTAAAACAATCTAAATCGTGCGGGAAGTGGACACATATAAGCAGAAAACGAAAAACTGTCCAAAGGTGAACCAGTGATTGCAGACCCAGGCAGAATCTACGAGATATTATTTTATTAAGATAAAATTCCTTCTACTTTATTTATGCCGAGGTGGACGGAATTTTTCGTTCCTTTGGTGAAACATAATTCAGGGATAGCAGATCTTTTTTGCTTTCACTCTAACTTAAAATTCGCAAAGGTTAAAAAGTGAGCTTGGAACGCAGACCCGAGTGTTTAATATCCTTTAGTATTTAACTGCTTCAAAGTAGATTTGACAAACAGCATGTAACTAGTAAAATGCCTGAGTTCAGGTTTTTTTTTTTAAAAAAAATATTTTCCCTGGTGGCTTCTATAGGGGTGCTTTCATTTTAGTACGCAGTCCTGAGCCCCAGCTACCGAGATGCCTGCGGTCCCCTCTCTCTAACCGCCTCATTCTTTCCGCAGCTTTTCTCAATTTGGAAGATTTGAAGGGAACTTTCTCTTCTTTCAGACCCCCAGGACACACACTCCAGGGGTGGTGACCTGAAGAGTGTTCCTATGCTTTTTATTTTCTTTCCACCAAAGTAGAGGTAATACCCCAGCGGCAGGCTTCACACCTTCCCACCGTGCGTGCGTGCGTGCGTGCGTGTGTGTGTGTGTGTGTGTGTGTGCGCGTGAGTGTGCGTGTGTGTGTGTGCGCGCGCGCGCGCGGAACCGTTTGCTTTTCCCGCGAAGTAGTATTTCCAACCACCCACGAGCTGCGCCCTCTTTCTGCAAACCTCCCGAGGCCAGGTTTTTCCATAAACGTGTTTACCTCGCCCACCCCAGCCTCCGAAATTCCACAATGGAGTCTGGGCCATGCGGGCCCTGAGCGCTGCACAAGCCTGAAAGGTAGTGAGGAGTCGGCGAGCTCCCGACTTCAGGGGAAGCCGCGTGGCCCAGCAGAGCCTGGGCAGCCTCCAGGCCCGGCCACAGCAATGGGCAGGTGCGCGCCCCAAGCCAGGGCGAGCCAAAGGCTGAGCGCCGCGCCGCACTGTATGCTGGGCTCCCTCTGGCCACCTCCGCGACCACCCGCGGCGGGCCCTGGAGTTTCTCCACGCTCAGTCCGGGTAAGCTCCTTGCTCACGCCGGCGTCTAGAGCGCACACATTGTGGGGCCCACCCAGGAGCAGCATCCTCTGCCGGACTCCCCGGGCGACAATGCGCGGCACGGAAGATAGGCCACAGGGTCCCCCGGCTTATTGTGGGGTCTGGGTGTGCCGGGAGGGAAATACCGGAGCCTACAGCTGCCCAGCTGCGTACCGGGGGCTGAGTCTCTGCGCAGCGGTCCCGCTCCCCCTGCGCCCTCCAAGAGTCAGCTGCACGTCGGGTTCACTCTGACACTGCCGCCGACTCGGTCATCTGCTGTCCTCGCGGCTCTGGGCTTTCGACACCAAGGACGCTTCCAGGGAAATGACTAACAGACTGACAAGGGGGCGCGCGAGCAGTTGCAGCCCAAACCCGAAGAAAGTTTACTCCCCTTGAGGACGGAATGAAGGCCGGGGAGAGGAAGAGCGGAGGAGTTGGAGGAGGAGGGGGCCGGCAGCGCAGGCCTCTTCCCCCCCCCAGCCCACCCAGGAGGATCTGCCAGTTAAGCAGCGAGCAGGTGTCAGACAGACATCCCTGGAGTCGACTCCGACCCTTCCCACTTTGACCACGCGCTGCGGAAATCCTAAAAACGTTTACCCTTTAAGACACTAATTATGGAAACCTCATCTTTTCCCAGGGATCCCAGTGCCATTACCTCTGAGAACTCGCCTCCCTTCTCCCCGGCCTTCCCCTGCCTCTGCAGGGCGGAGACCTTTCGCATTTGAACTTCCCGCACTCTATGCTGCTTTCGCCGGAGCCCGGAGGAGTTGGGAGCCCAGCTTTTCCCTGGGCGCGGGCACTCAAGCCCCGGAACAGTGACGAGGCCCGCGAAAACCTAGAGGAGGATCGTGGGCTGTGGACTCAGAACTGAGAGTGCGGAGGTAGGGGCCAGAAAACTAAGAATTTTATCTTTTTTAAAAAGGTATGTTCTCGTTGGCGCTCTACGCACGGATGGGATGGGAAAACGCAGCCGGGGCGGGATCTCAGCGGCCCGCGAGAAGAGCCCCAGCGCCCCCTGGAGGCACAAGCCAAACACTGCGTGGAGCGGGCGCGGCGGGCGGTCACTCAGACGGCTGGCTCCCTAGCGTGAATGCGGGGCGCCAGCGTCCCCTCTGGCCGCTGGAACCTTTTCACCTCCACCTGGGCCCCTTTGCTGCGGAGGATGTGTCATGTGCATGACCGGGGTGCTGGGAGAGGGCCTGAGCCTGTTGTCAGGGCCAGTAAGCTGTTCTACCCCGTCGCTGGGGCCTTCGTGAGCACCTCACGCGGTGCCCCCCCCCCCCAGTGACGCCTCTCCTTGTAGGTTTTTCTAAGACGCATTATCCGACTCACTACACCGTTCAGGGCGGCTCTAACTAACGCGGGGCAGGGAAGGACACTAGTTCTGCCCCCAGCGCAGGGAGTTCGTGGCGGTCCAGTTCCGATCTGCCCAGATACCAGCAGATTCCAAGGCCTCGGACATTGTCCCTGCGGGAGAGGCGGGACAGATTTCTCAGGGGACCGCCTTTGGAAGAGCTGTTCCACTCCCCAGGCCTTACCCCTCACCTCACTCCGGCAACTGAAGGCCTGTCGGGAAAGGATCCCTTGGCCGGCCGTGCCCGCTTGAAGCCTGAAAGCGGGAAGAGGCGCGCGGCGAGGAGCCCGGGTCGCTCCAGAGCGTTCCCCGGCCTGGGGGTCCTGAGGACTACGCCGCCTCCAGCCGTCCAATCCCCGGCCAACCACCTCCCGAGGCTGGCCTGACTCGACAGCCTCCAGCGCCGGAGGCCCGCCTCGCCCGGTTGTCTGCTCCCTGGGGAAAGGGAGCGTGTGAGGAGGGCGTGCTGGGCCCCATGACGTTCTCCCTGTGCCTGCGCCCCTCGTTCAATTTCGTTCCACCGGAGGCCGCAGCGGGCGCCTTCCTGCCATGAGCTTGCGGGCACAGAGACACCGGGAAGGGGAGCTGCCTGTGGAGGCCGAAGACCGGGACTGAGGGTTAACTACGTAGCCATAGGCAGGATGGGCAAGCCTGGAGACGACCCTCCGGTGAGCCCGGGTCCTGTCAGAGCTTGGCTTTCCCGGGTGAGCTCGTCAGCCGCCCCAGTAGCAAGGCCCAGAGCCAACTCGAAGCGGCCGGCGCGCCGTCAGCCCCTAGCAGGTCTCGGGCAGTAGCCAGCCGCAGCTGCGGGCTGGCTCTGGCACGTGCTGGGCGCGGGCGGGACTCAGCGGCCCTGAGGCCCGCGCCGCCGGCGGAGGGTGTGGGCTCGGGTCCCAGGGTGCGCCGCGACAGGGCGCGCTGTCACCTTCAGTGCCTTAGTGAAGCAGGTATCCAATTTGCCTCACCAGAGTGAGCCAGGTCAACTCTTAGGCTCCCGTGGCAAAGGACAGCTTCGAATTCTAGGTATTTTTCTAACGGAGCGGGTTGGTGTCAGTGACTAGGAGGACAGGGTTTACAGAAGACACTGGCAACGGAGGACAAGACCCAGGTGCCTCCCAGGAGGGAGAGCCCAGCGGATGGTGCCTCTCTGGGGCAGCGCCACCTGCCCAGTGTGAAACTGTCACAGCTTTTGAGTCCAAAAGGCTCATCCTCAGAAATGACTAGGGCAGGGGCCGGCCCAATGGCACCCCATTCGGATCCCATATGAGAGCCAGTGACACTGCCCTCTACAGCTAAGATGCTGAACAACAGCTCAACCTGGAGCTGGGCTGCCTTGAGTCGCCAGCAGCAGCTAGGCTGCAGCC
>NW_017731420.1:1724944-1732810 GCF_001890085.2 Hipposideros armiger | reverse complement strand
TCCTCCACAACTAGACTGAAGAACAAAAGGACAGCAACTTGTCTGTTCCCCTTCCCCAATTCCCCAGCGCTGTTCCCATCCCCTAATTCCCCAATTTAAAAAATCTTTTAAAAAAAGAAAAGACAAGACTACGGCAGAGTCTGCTAACCTATTTTTATTAGGTTTTTGAAGTAAACAAAACAACAAAAGAACACTTGGCAACGCCTAAACATTGGAAAAATTCAAACGAAAATCTTGATTTCCAATGGGCTCCCATTCCTACACGGCTGTGAATGAGCAGGAGCTGAGCAGCTCTGCTCTCGGTTCTCTGCGGTCGGTTTTTAAAATGCTGGGCCTTGAGTTTACAACTCTTGCTGTAGAAGTCGTTTCTCTGGGATGCTGGTATGGGTCCAGAGTTACCGACCAGAGCAGCAGTTCTTAAAGTGTGGTCCAATTACGTCAGCGACGTCTGGAACGTGTTAGAAATGCAGATTCTTTGGTCCCCACCTGCTGAGTCAGATACTCTGGGAGTGAGGCCCCGCGATTTGTGTTTGAACAAGCCCTCCAGGTGATTCTGATACACGCTAAAGTTTGAGAGCCACTGACCTGGACCATATTGACGTTTGGGGACCACCGCGGACATGCGCGATTTATCTTTTCGGCTCTCCCCTTCCCTCCCTCCTTTCCTACCAGAGAATGCACGTGAAAAGGTCTGCTTAGGGCAGCGAATTCATTCATTTGCTCATTCGCTCGCGCTCTCATCCATCTGACTTTCCCGAGGCACATCCCAAATCTTTGGGGACTTGCTGAGGATCCCCAGGTGAACAAGGAGCGACCCCTCCTTTCAAGGAGTGGGGTTGCAGGTGTAAGGGGAAGAGAGAGAGAGGAAGCAGGTGCCTTCCCCTTTCACGGTCAGGTGCTTGTTTGCTTATTATTATAATCTAATACTACGTTTTGTCTGATTTCAGAAAATGCCCGTTAGGGACTGAACAGAAGCATCCCACCTCATTTTATAGTTTCTGACCTTTCAGGACCTAGACTTTCTTCTCTCCCAGGCTGATGGTAATTCTTTCCCTCTTTTCATCACACTCTCGGGATTCTGTGTATCTGCTGCATACACTCCCACCTAGATACACACTGCTCACTCCTTGCCCTCTGTGCACTGGGGCAGAGTGCGTGGCGCGGAGTGGCGGGGGTGAGAGAGTGTCACAATCCGCGGGAACGTGTTTGGACCGGGGTTCGAAGCCTGTGTGCCCTTGGATTTCTCTGAAGCTGCACAGGACACTTAGGACAGTGGAAACTGACATGAACAATCCGCTCACCTTCTCTGAGGCGGGGCCCCCACCCGCTCGCATCTTGCGTTCTGTTACCCTGAACGGCCCAGCTTCCCGAGGTCAGGTGTACCCAGGCGTTGATGTTGTGACACCCGACCTGTGGAACTGTCACCTTAAGATTGTGTCAAAGACCCTTACCTTTCTCTTGGAAGTACAAGAAGAGTGTGTTTTTTCCCTCTCCTAGAGTATCTAAAAATCCAAACGAAACTCCCACTTTCTGTTTTTCTAATGCCAAATCAATCCTCCTTAAGCTTTGACTTTGCACTTTCTCTCCAGAACCTTGACTTGGACTTCTGTCCTCAGTCATGTAAAGAGCCACCTCCCCTGGATCATTTTCTTCACTCTGAGATTTTCTGGTTGTGGGCAGTGAGAGCAGTAGAGGTACTTCGCAGGCAGAGGGGAGTCCCTCAAAAATCAGGTCTAACTAAATAGAAGCCTCTTGTCATCTAGTTTCAGATTCAGAGAAAAAGGTTTCATTTTAGTGAGCCAGAGCAGGGAAGCCACCGAAAATGCATATAAACAAAAATGAATTTTCATGTTGACTCTAGTTGTAAATTGTATAAAAGTACTCAGCTCCACTTTGACAAAGAATTGCTATTTTAATATGACCTTTCCTTATGGGGATTTTCAAAGTATAAAATGTATAATGGTCAGGAACATGATAATCTCTTTACAACCTGTGATTATATTTCTTAACAGGTTTTTGCTTTCCAGTGCAAATGGTTTGACATAATAACATTCAAAGCAGCCAGCACTCAGGAAATGCCAAGGCCAATATCTGAATGCAGATACAAGTTTTAACAAAGGAAAATGCATGTTCCTGTAGCTGTTTGCCCGGGAATATCCCCGGAGGATTAATACACTATTTTTGAATCTAAGCCAAGTCAGCAAACTGTCTAAAAAAATGTGTGATGTACCTACTCATAAGGCACATTGAAATCCTTGTCACCAAATATATTTGAGTGTCTACTATGTACTAGGTACTAGGCAATGTGTTATTGTTTGAGACCCCGAATTTTCATCCTGACTTGGGGGTGGGTCAAGGGCAAGGAAGTTGGGATTTTAAGGTTGTTTTCCTCTGGTTTTCTAAAATGTTACAGTATTTGTACTTAATAGCAAATCTTAAAAACATTTATTGAATTCTCTGTTACATTTTTAGATCATTTTTACAAGTCAAGTAGAGAAAGTCAGTGTTTAAGCCAGCTCATTTATTGGAAAATGAATGCCAGCACTGGCTTAACTTTTGGCTTTCCAACTGGAAGACCTTAGTATCATGACAACATTTTACAATAATGTTATTTCCATCATGCCAGGTGATAATTTAGCTGTAGAGTCCTTATGATTGGTGACCATAGCTCACTTAAGCCTTTTTTTTTTCACCCCCGACTCTGTAGGGAGCCACAGAAAGGAAGAAATAAAACAAAAACAAAAAAACCCAAAAACCTTCCTCTGGCACCCTTGCTGGAAGGAGGGGTAAATGTATGGCAGACAATTAGGCTGGGCTTATCCTCCTCACTGTCCTTTGGGAGAACTTGGAGTAGGACCAGCGCAGATCCAGTTGGCTTTAGAGAATCCAGGTCTTACAAGGAATGATGAGCTATATTATCTTTGCCTCTAAGCCCCAAACACAGACAACTTCAATGAATCTGCAGACACTTAGATAATAAGACACTGAGGGACCCCTTTCTACTCCTACCCCATGTATCGGGTCATCAGGCCTGGTCACACTGCATGTCTTGGCCACATACTCCATGTTACAGTGCCTAACCCCTCTTCCCACATGCTTTCCCTCTATACCCTTCCCCACCATGCCTGGCAAGTGGGCCTGCCTCCAGGAATCAGGCTGAGTGGATGCTATGATGTCAGGACACCAGGCAGCAGCATTTCTAACATGTGTTAGACCATGGTTGCCTTTTCTTTTCCCTGGAAAAGTACACAAAGTGCAAGTTGTCTCCCAGGCCATGAGGCACAGTTCCAAATGCCCTACGTGGTGGGCCCACCCAGGCCCAGGAGATGGTGGAGGAGAACACGAGTGTGTCATATGGGTGTGTTCACCACTCCTGCTCCCCTCTGTCTCATCTTTGACCACATTCTCTTGACAGGCCATATGGCCTGGGAGTGACCTGGAATATATTAAGAGTGTTGGCTTGTAGAACCCTTGCGGAGCAAGGGAGCAATGGCAGAGTGGGATTTTAGACTTGTTAATTCATGTAACATGTATTTATTGAGAATGTTTAGTATGTTAGGCCCTGTGGTAGGTGCTGGGGATATAACAATGAACAAGAAGCTGCAGCCTAGTGGGGAGACAGACAAGTAAATAGGCAATTATGAATCAGAAAACCTGGATCCAATGTCCCTAATTAATAGTTTATTACCTTGGGTAAGTCATGCCACTTGTTGGAGCCTCAGTTTTTGAATCTGCAAATTAAGGATATTCTGAGAGTTAAACGACATGGATGCATAACAATGCTTTCAGTAGTTATAATTCTTTCTTACCAATTAACATGAACTGACCTCATCAGCATAAAATTATTCCTCCCACCCTTCCAAGGACTTGGAGAGGTGACCAAGGAGAAGAAATATGACCCAGTGTCTAATATCCAGTGGTCAAGAGTATAGAAATTAAGTCACTGCAACAAGAATTTCTAGAGAAGAAGTCATCTGCCTTTTATCAAGAGAAAATGTCTACTGAAAAGAAGGAATTCTGTACTGTGCACTACATTTTGTTGTACTTTGTTATTTTGTTTTATTGCAGTTAGAGAACACATGGACTGGATCTATGATGAATAGATTTTTTTAGGCTTCAAAGCTATTATTTTGGATGTTACTCTCCAATGAAACAATGAAGCAACTAATTTGGAGATGTCATCGATATACCAGGTGTTAAGCGGAAGGAAATGGTATCGGCTAGAAAAACAACTGAGCTCTCAGAAAATCCAAAATAGCATGGGTTTAAATAATAGAGGAGGTATTTATCTCTCACATAAACATAGACTATCCAGAGTTAATATGGTGGCTAGGTCCCTGATTATCAGGAACTTTGGCTCCTTCTATTTTATTATTCTACTAATTTCAAAACATGACTTTCATTTTATAACTCAAGATGGCTGCATTCTAGCCAGCAACAAGAAGGAAGACATGAAGAAGGGCAAGCACCCTCTCTTTAAGGAGTCTGCACAGAAATGAAAACCTAGTCATATAGATGTACCCAGCTGCAAGGGAGGCTGGAACTGTAGTCTTTACTCTGGTGGCCACATACCCAGCTAAAATTCAGGCTTCTATTACTGAAGAAGAGGAGGATGCAAACTGGGGGATGATCAGTCTCTGCCATTGGATGTCTAGGCCTGGTGCTTCATTCTTTGTATATGTTATTGTATATGTGTTGGCACCATAGTCACTGTCATTGGTTCTGGATAGTGTCTATTGTCCCCTTTGCTGCTTTATGGTTTTAAGCACTATATGCAGTGGCAGGATTCTGTTTTGGAACCACTTAGCATATTGCCACTACTTACTTACTCTTAGTTGTGGCTGTTGGTATGTGACTTTCTGCTTAGAGTAGGGAGGTGTGAATAAAAAAGGTGGGTGAGGTAGGGAGATAAGAGGTGTCAGGAGAATGCCTGGAGAAGATCTTGCTGTTGATTGTGGAGAATACCACTGGTACCACATGGCAGCATTCCTTTTGTGGGATGGGTCCTGGCATGTCAGGCAGGCCACTGTAGTGGATCTTCTGCAGGAGGACTTCATTTTCCCCTTGGAACATGGGATGAGAAATAAGACAGAACATACTAGAGAAAAAACAGAAGCCCTGGATTCTTCCTGGCCTTCTTACCATGTAAAGCACTCTGGGGTGGGGGGCAACTGCAGAAACCATGATCTGCGTTTTTATAGCTTCGGCAGTCAGAGGTTATAGCAAAAACCAAAAAAACAAAAAACAAAAAACAAACAAACAAAAAATCATGCAGCTCAGGTGCCCCTGAGGGGCAGAGTTAAAACTACAAGTAGACCCCCTACATCGCAGAGAAGACCCCGCTCAGCTAGAGCCCAAGGACAGTCTCCTAAGATAAGTGTACAGAGACTTAATTACCATTTAAAGTTGTTCTGGCCTGACCTCTCTGCCGGTCCACTTTGCTTTGAGCCTTATCCTCTGTTAATACTTACAGGCGCCATTCTCCCCTTCAAGCCTAGGAGGATACTTAGCAACACACATAACCTTCCAGGTGTAGAGGGTAAGGAGTGGAAGGGCCTGTGGATCCCCAGTCTCACCTTGGGATCCCCCTGCAGGATGCTGCTTGGCTTGGAGCAAGGCTGAGCATAGAGGTTACATGCAGAGTGTCGATGCCAATGTGTGGGGAGAAGGATTCCTTCCCTGCAGAAACATCTGGAGTGACACTGAGGACATACTTATACACATTTACACGAGCCCTGGGGGATTCCCATGCCTGAGAGAACTGGCTAGATCGTTCCTATTACACATTTATTTCCTTAAAGGAGGTATTTTATATTCTACCCTGTAATCCAATTCCTTTCGCTCCCCACCCTGCTAAAAAGGAAAAGAACATACAGTCCAAACAATTTTTAAAACCAAGTTTTTGCCTCCAAATAGTAAATGTGCACAGTTTGTACAGCTTTTACACACATCTGTAAGCTATGACTTGTTTATACCAGCCCTTACAATATTTTAAAAATAAAGTATAATGTTTTTCAGTCTGTATACAATAGCATTTCTTTTATCAACCCCCCACATACAAACCTATTTCCCCCCTTTAGGGTATAATTACATGTCTAAATCGTAATGTATACAACTGATGTATAGAGAGGACATGTATGCTTTATAGCAAACATACCAAAAGGATGTAAGACACTCATGTTGATTCTTTAAAATACAGTAACTAATAACCTGCAGAGTTAGAAAAGTCCACCTACTTATGTTGGTCTGACCTCATTCTATGTGCTGGGGTTAGAGAATTTGGGATATTTTAGAAACAATATAATCCAGTTGTGTCACTTTTTGTGGCCACAGAAGCTCAGGAGGAAAGTAATTTTCTCAAGCTCGTTGACTTTTCCACAGCCCAGAGCTGGGACTCCTGATTTCAAGAGAGGACTCTGTAATACCTTACAATCTCATCTAGACTGAAGCTGGAATTTCCCTCCAGGAAAACATGTTGACTTGAACTCAGCAGCCTGTTGTGTCATACCAAGAGCCAGGAGTATCAGAGCTCCAGCCTCAGCCGTCCCCAGGATTTAGCTTTTTAAAGTACAGTAGGAGGACTAGCAGCTTTGACCTCACATGGGGGCTGGTTAGAAATGCAGCCAGACCTACTGAATGAGAATCTGCATTTTAACCAGATCCCTAGGTGATTTGCCACTACTGCCAGATTGTTTCCTTAAAGACCTGTTTAATAATTTCCCTCTGATGCATTAAGAACCTGTAACGGCTTCCTATTGCTTATTTGTTCCTATATAGATGTTTTAAAAGTCCAGTCTTAATCTATCTACTAAACCTGGAAGTACAGTTTCCCTGGTTGTATACTAGACTTTCTCTATAGGTGGATTTGGGAACCTAGATATTTAAAGATCTCCTCCAGGTGACTAGCCTATAATAGGTCCTTAAATTGGCTGTTTGAGAATGATTAATCCAAAATGTTGCTTTGGAATAATTTAGACTAGGTAAACCGTGGAAGCCAGCAAGCGCTTCTCTGTGCTACCTTGTTTTTCTCAGGTACCAAATCACAAAAGCTGTTTTTCTACTTGCCTATATTTTCTCTCTCTTTCCTTTTTCATTGGCTTCCCAATTTGAGAAGATAAACTCTGCTTGATTCCCAAATATCCTCTCTTACTTCCTCCTGTTAATCATTATTACTAACAGGAGACAACAAGCCCAAGGCCGATTTAGACCATTCTGAGACGCAGTCATTGGGTTGGGCTGGGTGCCATATCTGATGTTCCAATGATCACCAGGGTTGACTTGGCTAACCTGGTTGGCTAAGTGCAAGTCTCCACCTATCTCGCCATTCCATTAAAGTCCCTCTTGAAATTGTGCTTTTCGGTCAAAGGGAACAACATTCCCAGAGTGAGTCAAGGCTGAATCAATTAATGAGCTCCATTTTTTAGAGTAAAAGAAAGCACTTAACCATGGTTGCCAGCTCTGAACTTGCACTAACAGATTCTAGGAAAGGGGATTGTTGTGTATAGTAGAGTAACCTAGCTCAGTGTTGTTGTTTTTGTTTTGATGGGCTCCTCTCTTACAAGGCAATGACTTAGGGTGAGGCCAGTGAACAGTTTTCTGTACTTGTTAAAGGCTGTTACCCAAACCCAGTACCAATCCTGGCTGTTCACTGTTACCTCAATACAATGGTGATGCTATCTGCTGAGTATCTGGACTTAACTGACCACAGCTGAGGCTGGGGCATTATCTGCTAAAATGATTTTCTTTAACTCCTCCCCCTCCTCCCACTTCTCCTCCTCCCCTTCTCCCCTCCCTCCTCCCACTCCTCCTCCTCCCCTTCTCCCCTTCCCCCTCATCCTCTTCCTCCTCCTCCCATCTTCCTATTTT
>NW_017731420.1:1632446-1724908 GCF_001890085.2 Hipposideros armiger | reverse complement strand
TCCTCCTCCTCCTCCTCCTCCTCCACCTCCTCCTCCTTTTTTATTTTTTAAGTTAAATATGTGCAAAATGGATCAGGCTGGGGTAGGGTGCGGTGAGGGTGTTTATTCCACTGAGTACAATGTGTCTTTTTCTCAGCATTGTACTACTTCTATAAAGTAGGCTTTATGAGCTGCATGCTTGCGGTTTTGTTTTCTGGCTTATTGTTCTATTAATTTGATAGTATGCATATGGTTTCAGCCAGACATTTGTTCCAATTCTGCCAGAGTAAGGGGAAGTTTCCAGACAAAACCCTGCCCAAGTACCTTCCTAAGCAAGCAGAACTTCTTCTAGTCGTCCCCTGGCCACTGTACTATCTCCTCAGGGACCTACCTGCAGGAGCTGAATGGGGTCAATAATTGGAGCCCAGCTCAGCTATTTCAAGATACCTAGTCTCCGTGACAAGACACACCCACAGGCAATTCTGTGACCAGCTCAGCAGCAGAAACCTGGGTCAGACAGAAGCAATAGATTAGGAACCAGATCTGAGTGATAAGAAGAAAAGTCCAAAAACGTGTAAGGGTCATCTTCCTTCTTGGGCTGAGTGGTTTCCTTCAGGCGCTGTGCAGGCCAGTTCACCCCAGAATGACATTCACATTCTAGTCAAGTAGTCTGCTTTCATAACTCCCTGGGGATTTTCATGAGCATAAAGGTCATTGTCTTTGACAATTAAGCTTTAAAGTTAATTCCCAAGATAAATAGAGCAAATTGACACCACTTTGGTTGTAATTTTTCTTGCTTCAAACTCTAAAAGACAACAGTGAACCAGCTGCCAGACTATGTTCCTGGAAATTCAAGAAACATAGGCATTTTATTTTCTACCTTTCTAAATGAGGCAATTTAGGGTGGTCAGAAGCAACAAAGTCCATGTAAACGTCTTAATTCTACGATTTTGCTTGCATTTCTGAGAGGACAGAGAATCATTGTTTCCTTTTTTTTTTTTTAAGCTACATAAGTAGTGGTTTCTTTTTAAACTGGAATAATAGAGGGTTGTAATCTTTTAAATTCAGATCTCGCAGCAGAAAAGTTGGGTTTACTTGTGAGCTGTATTATTTGGTAACACACTCTGCATGGAATAGAAAAAAGTAAATAACTGAACACATACTTTATAGTTACACACAGGGGGATTCAAAGCTGCAGTGCTGGGAGTGGAGTATGGGTGCCTGGGGCCGCAGCTATAGGTTATGGCCTCTCCCTCACACTCTGAGGTGTGGCAGAGAATCAGAAACTGGAGGTCCCAGCAGGAACCCCAGTAGTAAGGGGAGGCGAGGTGCACTGAGCAGAAAAAGGAAGGATCTGTCACTCCAGGCCTTAGCTAGCAGGAAAATAATTAGGATTTATAGAATAAAATGTGAGCCTATGTGGGGACTTTAGAGATTTACTTCATCAGCTCCTAGACGGTGTTCAGGACATCTAAAGATTTTAATAATTTTGCTGGGGAAATTTCATTGTCAGATAAGTTTGAGAGAGGTTATATACTAGATAGCCTGTTGGAAAATCAAAATTCATGTTAGTACAATCAAAGCTCCGAGAAGCTCTACAGCAAAGACATCTGTTTAATCCAGTCATCCCACCCCTATTTGATTTCTGAAGTTCCTTTCGGCTACAAAGGTCTACAGGTTCTTGCTGACCAAGCACTTTCTGCTTTTCAAGCTAGTTCATTGGATGACAGAAAAAAATGTGATAATTAATTCAGATTTTAAAAAGTGGATTATAACACAATAAAAAAGTATAGGGATTTAATTATTCTCATTGTCAATGCAAACCAAGAGGCTAGTACAATTTAATTGTACCAACCCGTTTTTTAATGGCAACATTGATAACACCTCAGCTGTGTGACCCTGGGGATTCACTTAGCCTCGGTTTTACCAGTTTTGACCTTTGAATTAAAAACCTATTCTGGGTCTAACATTCATCCATGTGCAGGAATATTGATTAGAGAGTCTTGCAATCGTTTATCCAGTTTCTAAACTTTTCACCACTCATTCCACCACAAAATCTGTTCATTAGAAAAGTGATATCAGTTATAGGAGAATCTTTGGAAAGCCAAGAAGATAAGAAAAGAAGGGTGTTTGGTTAACGAGCACTATGTACTAGTCACTGTTCTAAGAGCTTCACTCATATTAATACCAAAGCCAGACCACACCAAAGCCCACTGCTCTGCAAGCCCAAGAACCTAGAAAGGACACTTTTAACTAGTCAAAGGTGGAACAAGTATTAATTCTACCCAGCTATTCCTGAGGGACCAACCAACCAACTAGTCACCCAATCTCCCAACCTTTTAAAGGGGGCATGTAGGTGTATTTCAAAGTTCAAGCATTGCAATTATCTTGCTTTTCAGTTTCACAGGTGTGGCCTTTTTGTGTTCAACCAGCCACAGGTTATTTTCAGCATACTATAAACCCAGGCATTGAAAAGGCAGATCAAACATTTTTTCTCTGTGAGGTAATAGCCCTGTATTGCTTTAACTTTAGGCTTTTCTTTTTTTTCTTTTTTTTTTTTTTTAAAGATTTTTATTGGGGAATTAGGGGGATAGGAACAGTGCTGGGGAATTGGCGTAAGGGGAACAGACAAGTTGCTGTCGTTTTGTTCTTCAATCTAGTTGTGGAGGATGTCGCTTCACTGGCCCAAGTTGGCACCATCATCGCGCTCTTCTCTGGCGAGGCAGATCAGTCGCCGGCTTCTGGACGACCGCTCACTGCGGCTGCTGACCGCTCACTGCGGCTGCTGGCCGCTCACGCTGGCTGCTGGCTACATACAGTAGCCCATGGCAACCCACTGCCGCAGGAACTGCAGCCCACGCCGTCGCCGGCGACTCACGGCAGCCCAGCTCCAGGTTGAGCTGTTGTTCAGCATCTTAGCTGTAGAGGGCAGTGTCACTGGCCCTCATATGTGGGATCCGAACCGGGGCCCTCTGGCATCCCAAGCGAGTTCTTAACCGTCGCGCCACTCGGCCGGCCCTAACTTTAGACTTTTCTTCAGGGGCCAGTTGACTATATCTGTAGAGGGACAGTCCGTATGTTTACAGACTATCACTGAGGCAGGGCACACTGCTAATATGAGGACAACTGGAGCTGTGGATTGCCATAACAATTGTATGCGTGTCATGGGATGCCAACATGTTTTTAACATCCTGACTCATTTCTTCTGCTCTCACCTTCCCCAATTCTCCCAGTGCATACTGAAGTACACTACAGACAAGCCTCTATTAGTCAGGACTTTTATTTGCAAATGACAAAAACCAAACTCTAACTAATTTAAGCAGTAAAGGGAATTAACTGAAAAGTCCATGGGTTGAACAGCTTTAGGCACACCTAGATCCAGGAACTCCAACCTTATTATGAGAGCTGCCATATTATGAATCTCTCCATCTCTCTCTCTCTCTCTCTCTCTCTCTCTCTCTCCTTTTCATAATATATGGCCTCATTCTCCACTACTGCAGAAGACAACACCCACCCTGAGGCCTGGGAAGATGGTCATTTGATAATCTTTATTGTGTGCAATCCCAGAGGAAGCAAGTGTATCTTTCCTTGCACATCAATAACCCACACTTTGGTACAAAACTGCCTAGTTATTCTTTCTGTCTCTACTACCTAGCTGTGTGATCTTAGACAAATTACTCTATTTTTATCTCAGTTCCTTTATCTGTAAAAGGGAGATAACAATAGCATTACCTTATTGAATTGATATGAGAATTAAACGAGATAATGCACCTGAAGCATTTAGAACAGTTCCTGGCACACGGTAAGCTCAAAAGAAATGCTAGTAGTAGGAGAAGAGCTTCAACAGAAGAGTTGGCTCAGCTTGTGCTCTATGCCCACCTTGAATCAAGTGCTGTGGGAGGGGGAATAGAGTAATCTGATTGGCCAGACCTGAGTCATATTCCCACGTTTGTGCACTGGGAGGGCAATATCCAAATCACATTGAATCATGGAGAAGTAAGTCATTCCCAAAGGAAGGACTGCTGGGCAGATGACATGTGTCCACCACAGGGCCAATCCTTACCAGGACAGGAAAGAAACAGGTAGCCTTAGCCCTGCCATCCAGCGTGATTTGGAATGAAGCCGGATTGCCCGCATGATCACACATTCAGAGGCTGAGCCCTGGGCCTTATGTAGCTCTAATGTGGAAGCATCATCACCCTTATTTATTACTGTATCAGAGCTGGGCCCATCTAGATGTCATGATTTCAGCTTGACAGCTGCTTAGTTACCCAGCCTCAGACTCCTTGCCCTGTATATAACTGGAACACACCGTGAACTTCATTTTGCTTGGCTGTGGCCCTTACACACCTGGTCTGGATTCTGGTCCTGTGACTCCTGTAGTTCTGACACCCACACTACTTAGCCACTGCTGCTATCTAGAATCTCTCAGCACCTTGTCTTACCCACTGGTTTGGACCAACTGATACTAACCACACCTGAGCTTTCTGTATCCTAAGACACTGTGCCTTACATACACTGGGGTCAGGTTCCTCATGGTTTCACCTCTGCCCTGCACTCCTTCCTGTGTTGCCCCAAATCCCAACATGTGTTGGCCCTATTTTAACAAGATCAGATTATGTCTTGTTTCTCAACGGCCTTGCTCTTACAAGTGTATTTGCATGCTGTCTCTTTTCTCCTGGTCATTCTTTCAGGGCCTTGGCTCTTATTCAAAAAACTCTTCCCATGTCCCATCCATATTACTGAATACATAATTTAAAAAACTTTCTCTTGAAGAGAGCACTGTTTTTAATGTCTTAGCCCAGGCAACATGAGGTGTGATAAACTTGAGTCCCCAAACATGGCATCTTGAGTAGAGTGGAAAGTTCCAGATTCAATATATTCCATTAACAGACAACCAGTTCTGTAGCTGACTAATAAATTACATTTCCATGTCAGCGAGTAGGTATTTATTTTACAATTAATGATTCCCCAAATACAAGAACTTCTAAGGAGCAGATAAAAGCAGCTGCAAATGTGATCTCGGAATAAATATCAAGAAAGGAACACAAGCAGCCCGCAGAATTCCAGCTGCTCTTCTAATGCTTATCAGTGTTCTTATGGTCAGGCACATTTTGAAGTTGGAAGGCACATTTCCAACGGCTCTTGCCCTTATACATGGTTCTTGAAATATTGCAGACTTTCTGGTTCCTATCAAAATAGTAGTCACTGTCACCAAAATTATTCATTTCCTCCTCATCCTCTGTTCTCCCTCTGGCTCCTCTTTGGCAGCTGTGTCTTCCATCCTGATGCTTAAGATGACAAATCCTAATTGTGGAGAGGCTGTGACACTGCATACTTTAATACGAGCTAAGTGGAGCCAAGGTTAGCCTGTGATTTATGTGATCATTCTCCTCACTGGGGCAAGCCAGGCTTTCTTAATCCCATACCTTTAATCCTTGCCTCTTCCAAACCAGTTACATTTCCATCTTATTGTTGCAGCTGCACTAAGTTCCTTGAAACTAAACTGTAGTTGTCCAGGGATGGTAATTCCATCTTCCTGAGTTGATTCAAAGATTAGACAGAGTGCTTTAGAGGTTGCATTCTCAGCAAGCAGCAAAGGCAATCAAAAAATGGCGTTTGGGCCAACAACAACACAAATTTCAGATGGAAGGAGAGGCTAAAAAAAGTCCTTAAAATTAGAGGCATTTGAATAAGTTTAGATTTTGACATTGAAGGCTCTGGGGCTGACTTCTATACAGTAAAAGCTAAGGATTTTATATCACTATTTCCTCAAAACCTGGGCCCCTCATATATTAGATGAGTGAGTGAAGCATACAGTACAGAAGACAGTTTTCTCTCTGGTTGTGCTGACAATCTGCTCTGTGAGAGAGCTAATAAATTTTTTTTTTGCAGACTATTCATGTAGTTCTCCTTAAATTTTCAATAAGTGTCTTTTCATGTTGTGTGATGCTACAAGTCTGGATGCCTTGTTTGTAGTTTTTAACTAAAAAGTAAAGAACCACTATCACTAAGCCTGCCAGAAAAATTAGGATGATTGCACCAAAAGATGGATCAGAATTTTGTCTTAGGGATTGTCAGAAGAACTGTGGCTGGCAGGCTGGTGCATACAGAGATGCAATCAGAATCTGATGGATGACCTTGGAGAGTACCCACCCTGTCTAGCCAATCTGACCTTCTGGAGGCTACCTTGGAGAAGGTTTGAACTTTAACAACGCTATTCTCTTGGCAGGACAACCTCCCAGAGGAAATCTAGCTTTGAATAATTGTTATGAGTAGTTTATCTCCTGATCTCCTCCCTTGTCCCTTTGTGCCTTATCAAAATCAGACAATTTTGTCCTTTTCCTTCTGACTGGCATCATGCTATGTCACACACCTGTGACAATCCTGAGGTATTTTATGGTCATGGGGCCCATCCGTTGGGGGAACCTGTCCCAGACTCCACTCCTCTATGGGAAGAGAAAGCCGGGTTAATCCCTATTCCTCTGAATTCTCACAGTCTCTCATTGCACCTACTCTTTCTGCAGACCTAACTTCTAATACCAACTTTCCCTCTTTTTAGTTATTTGACCTTGAGTTAATAGATTAAACTTTTTGTTTTTCAATTCTGGTGTTTACAGGGACTGTTGCATATGTGGTTTGATTTAAGTTTCTCATTCCCAAATATAAATCCTACCTCTGTGGCCCCAATTCAGTCTATAGTGATTCACTCATTTTTTTTTTTAATTTAAAGAAGCCTGTGGGGGAAAATCCACTGGTTCCTTACTAGGTTGATGCAAGATGAAAATAGTGGTTTCATGAGCCATCTGGGCCTTTGAAAGACGGAAAAGTAACATAACAGAGAAGCAAGGATTTCCAAGAAATAAACTGTACTGACTTCACAGCTCTACCCAGGGCTGCCTGCTTACACAACCTTGTCATTTCTTTTTCCTGTGTACAGAAAGTCTTCATAGAACTAGTTAGGGTAAGCAAAAATTCAACGTAGCAGGGAAGCAGAAGCAGATAATGTTTGTTTATTGACAAGGGAAGCAATCAGCCTTTGTTCACAAACTTATTAAACAGACAAGGTTCTCCCTGCTGTCCAAACTGCAGTCTGAAGAAACAAGAGGTGGGAAGCCTGCCAAAGGAGGGGAACAGTCTTCTCGAAATTGTCAGGGCAACAACAGCATCCTTGTCTTCATGCTTCCCTGCTTTCTTGACATGAACTCTCTAGACCTTATTATTAACTCTAATTAAGAGATTCCATGAGCCCCTTAAGCAGGCGTGACAACTCTTTCAGGTTACCATGGACAATTTCAGTGCGAAGGTTTTCCTTTTCTCTTATATCATGAATCTAAACAACCTCCAAAGGGAAAAAAAATAAATGAAAAGAATTGGCTGGTCAACCTAAAACCACTGACATTCCTTCAAATTCTCTCCCGTCACTGTCAACATATACACACGTGTTTTTGCAAAGCTGTATTCTCTATGTACACAATTTCACGTTCTCCTTTTTTAACTTAACTTTATTCCATGTATTAATTTTTGTGACTTGGCTGGTGCTTGGACTTAACATTTTTTAATGGCTATAGAGTATTCCACCTTTTAAAAAATTTTTAATAGATTTTATTGGGGAATTAGGGGAGAGGAACAGCACTGGGGAATCGGGGAAGGGAAACAGACAAGTTGCTGTCCTTTGGTTCTTCAGTCTAGTTGTGGAGGACATTGCTTCACTGGCCCATGTTGGTATTATTGTGCTCTTCTCATGTGAGGCAGATCGGTTACCAGCCGCTCATGGCCGCTCTTGGCAACTCAGGCTGGCTGCCAGCCGCTCATGTCAGCTGCCAGCCACTCACGATAGCTTATGGCAGCCCACTGCAGCAGGGGCTGCAGCTTACGCCATCGCAGGCAACTCACGACAGCCTAGCTCCAGGTCGAGCTGTTGTTCACCATCTTAGCTGTAGAGGGCGCAGTGTCACTGGCCCTTATGTGGGATTCGAACCTGGATCCTGCTGCTCAGCTTGCATCCCAAGCCAACTCTTAACCAACGCGCCACTTGGCAGGCCCTAGAGTATTCCATCTTGTTCATAGACCTCAGGCTGCAAGACCATTCATCCTCCTACTACATGACCCTAGGTAGCTTTAGCCCAGGGAGAATCTATCTTATTTTTTTTAAGAGTAATTAAAATGTCTGTTTATTCATTGACAAATCTAGTAACTTGAAAAGAAGAGACTCTATCTTTGTTTGAGTATATGTCCCTGGGGTTTCTTGGGCCATTTTCACAAGTAGTGCTAGGCTTTAGGCTCGTTTGTTTGCTTATTTTTATTATTTCTTCTGTTGTAGTTCTCATTTTGTGTTTACATGAAGATGTTATTTCTGGATACAGTTGTTTTAAACAAATATCATATTCATCTTCACCATTTATTAGTGCATTTGTTTTGAAATGCAATCAAGGTCCACTCTAAAAAGCTAAGAATACAAGTGTTGCCACCTGTTGATGGAAAACTTATTACACTTGTTTCACTTGGGTCCTCCTAAAGAACAGCATGCATGAAAGGAAAGAGAAATTTTATTATAATTCCCACAAACTTAATCCCCAGGCTTATTAACATAATATTTGCATTTTTTCTGCTCTTTTTGTTATTTTAGACCTTCTTCTAACATGGGTCATTGATTGTAAGCTATATAAATTTTGCTTCATTACAATTTGCATTAGATATATTTTAAAACTTCCATTGATCAAGGTCCCACATTTTTTTTTAATTTAAAAGTTCTAAACATCAAACATTTTGAAAACCCATGGATAGTACATATCCTAGTGCTCTAAATGAAATGATGTCAGCAAATAGCCAGAGTTTGTCAATCCTCAGTGGAACCAATTTTAGCTAATTTCAAAGAAGAAAAATAGTTTCCATATTTCATAGACAGGGTTCCACTAATAAACAATAGAGGAAGAGTTACTTTTCTTCAAGCTTCAAGAACCAATGAGTATGTGTGCATTAAGAAAATAAGCAAACAACATGCATTTTTATAAACCATAATTTGTATAAATCAAAGAGCAAGAACCAAGTATCGCAATAGTTTATAACCAATACCTTATGAATATTGTACTTCTAAAATATTTAACTAAATAATTAATTCTAATAATTGCCCTCACTCAGCAACCAGAGGTGCCTTGTATATAGTAGAAGTTCAAGAAATGAATTCCTGAATCACCTTTATTCATTTCTTGATTTGTTAGTTCACTCATTTATTCAATAATTACTGACCTATCACTATGTAGCAGGTTATGTGCTAAGTGCTTGGGAATGTAAGTTGAAGAACATACAGTCTCTGTCCTATTTAGCTAATGTGGAAGTTAGAAAAGTGCCAGTTTTGAAGTATTTGAATGTAGGTAATAAACAATAGAATGAGACTAACTGTGGCTCAGACATGACAAATGTTTACATTGTCTCACTTATAAGGAGGCTAGGTGTTGGTAGTTCCAGTAATGTTTTGGTGACTCAGGAAAGCACAAGGGCCCAGGTTATTTTTCTGTTTCTGCTGTACAATCCTTGGATGTTGCATTTTCCTCCTCATGCTTATCATTACTGGTTGCAGGATGACTGTCATGGCATCTAGCTTTAGAGTCTACTTGCAGAGCAAAAAGGAGAAAGGGCAACACCATCAAGTTCTCTTCTTTTGTCTAACTTTTTTTTTAATCAGGAAGCAGGTACCCTAGAAGTACCCCAGCAGATACTCTCTTATGTTTTATTGGCCAGAGCCCTAGCTGCAAGGGAGACTTTCTAACCTCTATAGTGGGACAGAGAAAGGGCTTGGGGATGACTCTGGACACCCAGCTAACAATGTCTGCGGCAAGGAACCCAGTGTATTATGAGATATCTCCAGGCCTTCATAGGCTGAAGCAACTTGGAGATTTAAGGTTCAACATATTTCTTCATTCTATAAAGATTTATTTGAGGGTTTTCTCAGCCAGACCCTGCAGATATAGCAGTAGTTAAGACAGACACAACTCCTGCCCTTGAAGAAGGAAAAATAGATGGTAAACAAATAACTGCAATAAATATGTGTTTGTCATCATCAGACGCTACTGACCCCATTAGGATTTAACCCCAAATCCAATCTCAGCAGGCCCCACTGATCCAGGAAGGAGCTTGTTAACTTGTATATGTGGGACTCTTTTAACTCAACTGACAAACTCAGGCAGTGAGCAGGGCTGCAGACCAGCACAGGAGCCTGGGGGCTTGTTCAGTGTACACTGGTAACATTTGGACAAACTGGAGCTGCTGCAAAAATCAGAAAGCAAAACCCCAGCCCTGGGAAAAACTGTCAATGCACTTCGCCAGGCCCAAACAACGGCTGGGCCACTTGTGGCAACATAAAAGGCCGACGTCCCGGCCATGAGTAATGTGCTCTTGGCAGCTGTTAAAAGAGGCCTAAAACCCCACTGGCTCCCAGACCCAGCCGGACAGGCCAGGTGCAGGCTGACAGGAGAGCTGTGTTGATTTTAAAGGCCAGAGATGTTATTTTGAGGTTTGACTGTTTATGTCTCATTACTGCTAATTTCCATGAGTTCGCAGGCCTCGTTCTGTCAACCCCATCTCTGGTGGAGAAATCTATCCACACTTGAAGGCTATTCACTAACCGATCCCCACCCCCAATTTTTTGTTTGATGAGAATCATTTCTGGGAATACAGTAATCTTCATGGGTTTGTGGGTCCCTTGCCTCTGAATTCTCTTACTGGGTATGAACAGGCCGGGTCTGGTTCACGTTTAAACAGCATCATTTACCTTCTACCTCCCCTTCCCTTAGAGTGCTTGAATTATTAAGACAGTGGCCTGTGCAAATACATAAAAGTATTAGCTTTCTTTTCTATAGTTAAAAATTCAACGAAAAAGGATCAGATTAATAAAAAAACAAAATACATAACCTGTGGGGTTAAAGTTGAAGAGGAATGTGCAGGAGACAAAGGGCTCCCCTCGCCTGGACACTTCTAGTCCATCCCACAGGCTGCCCTTTGGGTATGGGCCCTCGTCCCCTCGTCCTGGCCCCTGGTTGTACCTTCCTCTGCTTCTGACTAAGACATATTTAGTTTTTTTATTATGGTAAATTCTAAACATATACAAATAAAATGAAATAGTATAATGAACCCTCATGTACCAGTCACATGCAGCCATTTCTATATCATCTTTGCCTCTATTCTCCCTTCCCATTCCATTCTTTTTCTTTCCACAGCTGGTTAAGGTAAGATTTATATACATCAAAATTCACAGCTATTAGCTGTACAATTTTGACAAATGGACACACCACCCATGTAACTTACACCCCATCACAATATAGAATTTCCATGTCCCCAGAAAGTTCTCTCATGTGCCTTCCCAGTTAATCTGTCCCCCACCCCTCAACCCCGCTGGCAACCATTGTTCTGATTTTTTTTTATCTCAGATATGGAGGGAGGAGCCTGTTTTAGGACTGACAAAGATTTCTCTGATCTGCATCCTATCTCTGAACTCTACCCTCAGTTCTCTAAGACAAGAATCAGCTTATCTGCTAAACAATATGCCCTCATATACAGTAGGTGCTAATAGAGGTGCTAATACCCCTCTCAAGTCAAATCTTGTCATTTCACAGAGGTCTTTGGAAATGTAGATATTAGACCCAAAGGGTCCCTCTTCCAAGGTGAGTTCTGTGGCCAGCTGGGGTTGGGGAGACCTAAGAGGGGCCCCTCAACTATTATTCCCTAGGGCCTGTTGCATATGATGCTAGCCAGGAAAGAACATAGGATTTGTACACCGATACACAGGCACATCTTGCTTAAGAAGTCCTTCCATCATTACCAGGGTTTATTCTCACTGTTTTGGGCCCACATGCCTGAGCCAAGCTCCCCTGATCCTTTCTTCTGTTTTGCTCTAACTTCTATTCCCTCTTACTCTGAGGCTGGTCCTAATATGGATGACAGACACCAGGTCCCCTCCTCACATTCCAATTGTCAACCTCTCTGCTGAGACATGAGTTTGAACATGGGAGAATTCCACCCAAAACAAAGAATTATTAGGTTGTCGGAAAAGTCATGACGCATTTTTGCAATGAAAAACAGAAAAATACGTAATGACTTTTCTGACAATCCAATAGATTTTTTTTTCTACAGTTGATAGATATTAACTTGTCTTCTCTGAGGTAAGATAGCTGCCTTTTTTAAGATTTTTATTGGGGAATTGGGGGGATGGGAACAGCGCTGGGGAATTGGGGAAGGGGAACAGACAAGTTGCTGTCCTTTTGTTCTTCAGTCTAGTTGTGGAGGACGTTGCTTCACTGGCCCAAGTTGGCACCATCATTGAGCTCTTCCTGGGTGAGGCAGATCAGTCACCGGCTTTTGGACGGCGACTCACTGCGGCTGCTGGCCGCTCACGCTGGCTGCTGGCTACACACAGTAGCCCATGACAACCCACTGCCACAAGGGCTGCAGCCTACGCCGTCGCGGGCGACTCATGGCAGCCCAGCACCAGGTTGAGCTGTTGTTCAGCATCTTAGCTGTGGAGGGCAGTGTCACTGGCCCTCATATGTGGGGTCCGAACCAGGGTCCTCTGGCATCCCAAGCCAGTTCATAACCATCGCGCCACTCGGCTGGCCCCGGATAGCTGCCTTTTAATGTAGTTCCTGGTCTGATAGTAACACTGCAGAAAGGAAATAATATTTGTTGAACATCTATTATGTGCCAGGCTGTCAGTCAGCTTCTAGGATAATTTTGTAGCAAGATGTGCCCCAAATCGCTGGTTTCTGTAAGTCACTCAGCAGGGCTTTGACCCTTCAGATAAACTAGGGCTTGGCTTCACTGGGAGGACTTGATAACATTGCTATCATTACAGCTATAATAGGTTGCTCTCCCACTAGGGGCTTTTTTATATACCTTATCTCTACTAGTGCTTTTGAAGGCATCCATTTTAGTCTTTGGAGGGAAAGGGGAAGGGAACAAACACTTATTGTATTTTAATTTTACACTGACACACCAGTCAATGAAGTAAGTACTATTATCAACCCCTCTTTACAGATGGTGAAACAAAAGGTTAAATGAGCTAATGATACAAGTAAGGTACCTCAAATAGTGCCTGGCCCATAAAAAACACTACATAAATATTTGATTTTATATTATTAGGTAACTAACTTACTCAAGGTTGCATAGCTAGCGAGGGGCAAAGAAGAGGTCTTTCCACTACCACGCTTCTCCAGGACTGGTTTCTGAGTCCTCAGACCCAGAAGACATGGCCTGAAACTTGGCTCATTTCCTGGTATTTAGCCAGGGCTTGGTTGGATCTGAAATCTACATACATCAGGATAGGAGAGGGTTCTGCCAAGATGGATGAGAAGCCCACCTCTGGATTCTGCTCACTGGAATGCAGTCTACATTGTTGTCCTCTCTAAAGAGGCTATGCTGGTGTGCCTGCCTGTTGCTGAGAGTCCTGGTCAATCCAATGGCTGTTAATCACAGATTTGTCCAAGGCATTATGTGTAGAAAATCAATTAATCTAAATGTTTAAAAATTTATTTATAATAAATCTTTAAATACTAATCTGAATATTAAGTGACTATTATGTATTGAAGCAATTAAACAGGTTGTCAGAAATGTGCACATTTTGGCAAGTCTCTGAAATAACCCTTACCATGACCTAAATGCTCTGGGTTCTGTCTATTTTCTGACTTCATCTCTGTCCCCCTCCTGTTTGCTCACCATGCTCTAGCCACACTGGCTGTCTTCCTCTTCCACTGACACATCAAGGTCATGTTCATCTCAAGACCTGTGCAAATGTTCCTCCCAGCCTGGAGTGCTCCTCCCACAGATCTGCTTATGGCTGGCTCCTTCCCATTGCTCAGGCCTCAGCTCCAAAATCCCCATCCTCAGGAGACCTAGCTAACCTAGAACCACTCCTGTCTTTCCTCTGCTTTTTTTTTTTTTTTAAAGATTTTATTGGGGAATTGCAGGAGGGGAACAGACAAGTTGCTGTCCTTTTTGTTCTTCAGTCTAGTTGTGGAGGATGTTGCTTCACTGGCCCATGTTGATATTATCATTGCACTCTTCCCGGGTGAGGCAGATCGGTAGCCGGCCTCTGGACAGCCGCTCACGGCGGCTCTTGGCAGCTCACACCAGTTGCTGGCCACTCATGCTGGCTGCTGACCACTCATGGTAGCTCATGGCAGCCCACTGCCACAGGGGCTGCAGCCTACGCCGTCGCTGGCAACTCACGGCAGCCCAGCTCTAGGTCAAGCTGTTGTTCAGCATCTTAGCTGTAGAGGGCAGTGTCACTGGCCCTCATGTGGGATCTGAAATGGGGCCCTGCTGCTCAGAGCTGGTGTCCCAAGCCAGCTCTTAATCAACGCTCCACTTGGCTGGCCCTTTCCTCTGCTTTTTAAAACATTACATTGTTCTGTTTATCTCCCACCTAGTACTAATCCAAAACTGAAATCATCATACAATTACTAGGAAGCTGCACAAGGGGCGGATTTAATACTGTATCCTCTAAGCCTAGAACAGTGATTTCAGTTAATATTTGTTGCATGCATGATGGTTAATAAAAATGCATTCTATTTGGATAATGCTTTGCTGCCACACGTAGTCATGTGGTCCTCCCAATCACGAGTGGGGACAGGAGGGACAATTATACTTATGTTACAGAATGAGAAACTGAATCTCAGTTATGGAGACTGATTAGACATGGTATTTGTTCCCTATTTGCCTTTTTGAATGTTTTACATCCTTCCCTGCATGTCTAGCACTAAGCGGGAAGGTGGGAGTTAACACTCCCTCCATCTTGAGGAAACTCCCCCTCTGGAGCTTGTGCAGAGGATGCCACAGCAGGAAACAAAAGTGCATTTGAAACAGTAAATGAAGACTCCTTGGGAGCTTCCATCAGGAGGTATTGAATCTGCTGCTCCTTTGCAGATCTTTGAAACAGGAAGGTTTTTGTTTTGCCTTTCATGGTTTCTGGAAAAGCTATTCTAAAGTAGAAGGAGGGGTAAAATGTCTCTTTAGTACTTGATTTCTGTCACTAGTAAAGGAAGTATCAGATACCATGTTGGTATTAAGTGTGGGGAGTAAGGGGTGATAGGGGAAGGGAAGGGAACTGCTCCTTGGAGAAGAGCTGGGTGTATATGTGTAGGGGGTTCGGAGGATGTTTTCTCTCAGTGGTGGGTGTCCTGTGTGACAGAATAATGACTATGTCTTACCTGAGGATATTTTTTTAATAAGACTCAGTTTTTAAAATCACACACACATAAACAAGTGTTGATTATTATTTGCATTTCAAAAAGATTCCTCAAATGGTAAAATAATTATTTTAATATAAGAATAACTTTTGTACATACGCATATTACATACCATAACAGGCACTTATACATACAGTTTCTAATTCAACCCTCACAACCACCCTTTGAGGTGGGTGTTTTATCTACACTACTCAGAAAGGAAACGAAAGCTCAGAGAAAGGGTTTAAGGACCTTGCCTAAAGTCATACAGTAAGTGACAGAAATAAATTTGGACCTAAATCCAGTGTTTTTAAAGTGTAGTCCTAAACAGGGAATTGTCCTGTAACACATAAAATATGATTCCACTTAATTAAAGATTTATTCATCTTCAATTTTTCAGGACCTTTTCCTTTCGTCAACCACTAGTTATTGTCCTTGTGTCATATACTCATCTTTCAGGCACATATTCAGTATATCAGTACATTTAGCACTTATGTGCCCGGAAGCATATAGTGCTAGCTCAACCATCCTGTTTTGAGGACCCACATTTAGAAACCTATTCCACTTAAAGAGAGATGAAGACAGTTGGAAAGAACTCAAAACAACCTGGCACAATTAGCAGGGCAAAGTTGAGTGATTTGGGCCTGTGTGAACAAACAATTGAAATGCTTCAAGCTCCTTACTTTGTGACTGGTGTGTCTGTGTGCTCACAAAAGCCTACCTTGAAGATTTTTTTAAATTGGCCTTAGCTGAGTAATCAGTTGCTGAGATTATTTTCACTTTAATTTATTGGATTGCCATAAAAATATTTAGATAGAAAGAAACTGAAGAATAATAGAATTTCGATACAGCTTTATAAATCCAGCCTTGGTATTTTTGTCTTTAGAAAACAGAGGCTGAAAGAGGCTCAAGGTCTCTCAGTAAAGAGAGGCCCCTGGTAACATCCTGTGGCTGCCAGCGACAATTGCAGTGGAGGACCCTGTTTTCACTCCTGGACATCTGTTTGCTCCTTAGCAGAAATATTCATTTAAGCCTGATGTGGAAGATTCTTTTCCTCAGGTTCAGTCACATTTAGGTGTGAAAAGGGATTTAGTTTAATGCCTGAGTGGGCAAACGTGGTGCAAGAGGTTCGAATGCTTAAATACCTATGTGAAAATCTCCTTACCTGCCATCTCCTTGACAGCACTCACACGCATGTGGACATCTTGTCCCAAGGAGTCTGGATGAAGGCCAGAAGTCTTGCACAGAAAGCGTGGGTGTTGAATCAACATACCTGGTTATGACTCTCCAGAGATTACTCTTTAAAGGTTATGTAACTCTGGCTAAGAGGATGGGCTTTCCTTACCAGGTTTATACACTGGATTAACTTTTAAAACACAAACAACCATTTCTCTACTCTATTTTCCAGAAGTTTTTATTTCTTTGTTTCTGGCTAAGTAGTGTTTAGGGAAGGGAGAGAGATTTCTACTAGGCACGATGTTTTTCTAATTTTAGACTTAATTGGCAAGACACTTAATTTATGGATTATGAAAGAAGCATAAATTAAATACACTGTGGCACATATTTAAAAAGAAGTATTATTTGTTTTCAAAATACAAGAGATTGTTCTGATTTTTTTTGCATTTACTTAACACCAAAATTTTTATTAATTTAATTTTAAAAGTAGTTAAGACTGGGCCGGCCGAGTGGCTCAGTTGGTTAAGAGCTCGCTCAAGAGTTTGAGCTCTGAGCAACAGCGGTTCGAGTCCAGCCCGAGCTGAGCAGCTGCTGAGCTGCCAACAGGTAGCAGGATGGCTCAGCTAAAAAAAAAAAAAAAAGTAGTTAAAACTATTTCTTAGGATCACATAGCCTTAGTTATCTGAATAAAATTTTTATTTTGCAGGTCGGTTGGGATTCTTCTTTTTCCCTGGTCTCAGAGTTTCCTATAGAAGACTTCCCTTTGAGTCACATTTCTGGTCTTTCTCTACCCCTCTACCTCTGATTTGTATTTGAGACTCAGAGCTGGACATGTGTGGCTCAGCTGCCCACAGAGAGCATGTTCTCTGGACTGCTCTCTATGTAGTATTGTTAACAGGGCACGGTCCAGCTTTTGGTTTTCCAGTTCTTCCTGTGACAGATAAGTGTAATGTTGGGGCAACGTGTGAGTAGTCTGTTGTGGTCACAGATCTAAAGCCACATTCTCTGATCCTCTTATATCAGTAATCAAGATGAAAGTTTTGATCTTCAACTGTCTAACTCTTGTGTCTATTAGTTGATTTTAAACTCAGAAGGGAAATAAAGGATTTAGTTCTCTAAAACCTCAACAGATATGAAGTTATATAGGCAGATTCTTGGTGAATATTTTTCTATAGCCCATCTTTTTGGACTGGTAGTAAATTTTTGTCAATATTTCAAGGTTAGATAGCACTATATATAAACTGTATCAAATATGAATAATTTAAGCTTAAACCATGGTCTTTATTTTTTGTTTATTTTATTAGTTTTCATTAAAAAATACATGCCTATTAAACACAATTTAGAAACTAGAAAAACATAGTATAATTACTTTTACAAGGACCTCCATTCAAAATATACTGAAACCAATGTATAGAATATTTCCTTTCAGAATATTTTCTGTGAATAACACATCCTTGTAACTGCCTTAGTCACTTTGTAAGAGAGGCTGTTGATGTATTATTGATCACCCTAAGGGCAGAATCTTGACTTAACAATTAGTTGTGGTCCACTTGACTTGTCTATACCAAGAGAGTTTCTTAAACTTACAACTCCAGGAAGACAACAGAGCAATTTGTTGAAAATGACAATTCCGCTCTTTGTAAAGAGAACTAGAGCTTGCT
Organism: Hipposideros armiger; assembly: GCF_001890085.2. Lineage (NCBI taxonomy): Eukaryota > Metazoa > Chordata > Mammalia > Chiroptera > Hipposideridae > Hipposideros > Hipposideros armiger. Next base: position 1,706,874 of record NW_017731420.1, on the reverse strand, counting down.
TACAAGATTCTGTACAACAAACTACAAAAAATAAATGGTGGCATCTATTGTAACTCCAGTCCCCAGTTCTTCCCCACAAAGAATGAATGATAACCTTTTCCAGCGCGATAACCTTTTCCAGTGTGTGCCGCCTCCAGCAGTCAGCAAAATTGCTGGTTGGCTGCCTGCTTGCTGCCTTGCTGTGTGCGTGGGCATCACCAGGAGCCCTATGATGCTTCTGTTGTCTGTTTCCCTTGCTGAGTGCACTGGCTAAGCCCTTTCTGCTGGGCTATGCACTCATGCTTCCCGTGGGGCTGCAATTTCTCTGTCCAGTTGGTTTCCTCTTGAGCACTGTAACCATGGGAGGGACATCTTAAATGCTTTTTGATGGAAAGACTCATTCCTCTGGGGCCTGAACTGAAGAAGGATACCCTTACAGTTCACAGACAGAACATAGACATCAGGAACACTTTTTGTGTAATATCATTAAAATCTCCTACAACCCAGCAGCCACTGAGAGGGACTAATGATTAATCATCCAATAATAAGCATAAGGCTTTATTTAAAAACACAGCTGTTAAACAGGGGCTATGTATAGCTAATAAAAGATAAGGTTTCCTAGGGCCGGCCAAGTGGCTCAGTTGGTTAAGAGCAACAGGGTCGCCAGTTCGATTCTCATATTGGCCAGTGAGCTGCGCCCATACTGAGCTGCCGCTGAGCTGCCAACAGGTGGCAGGATGGCTCAGCTGGTGAGAGCACGTGCTCCTAACAACAAGGTTGCTGGTTTGACTTCCGCATGGGATGATGGGCTATGCCTACCTGCAACTAAGATTGAATATAGCACTTTGAGTTGAGCAGCCATGAGCTGCCAACAGGTGGCTGGATGACGACTGGACCTGGAGCTGAGCTAGCTGTGCCCTCCACAACTAAAATTGAAGGACAACAACTTGTCTGTTCCCCATCCTGTTTCCTCAATGCTGTTCCCCTCCTGTGCCCCAATTCCCCAATAAAATCTTTAAAAAATATATATATAAATATTTTTTTCAGTGCTACTTCTACATTTTATTGAGGCCACCTACTGAAATCTTACTTTAGTGAAAAACTTAATACAAATTTAATAACTCATTCCAGTGATGGTTAATTTTATGTGTCAACTTGACAGGCCCTGAGGTGCCCAGAGTAAGTATTGTTTCTGGATGCATCTGTGAGGGTGTTTTTTGGATGAGATTAGCTTTTCAATTGGTAGGCTCAGTAAAATAAATCACCTTCCCCAATATGGGTGAGCATCATCCAATCCTTTGAGGGTCTGAATAGAACAAAAAATGGAAGAAGGAAGAATTCACCACTTTTGTTACTACCTGTCTCCTTGAGTTGGGACCTCTAGTCTTACCTCCTTCTGCCCTCAGATTGGGATTTACATGACCAATGGGCTCCCCTGGTTTGCAGTCTTTCATACTCCAACTTAATTATATCACTGGCTTTTCTGGGTCTCCAGCTTGCAATCGATTACGGGATTTGTCAGCCTCCATAATCACATGAGTCAATTCCTTATAATAAATCTCCTCTTATATTCTATTGGTTCTGTTTCTCTGGAGGACCCTGACTAATACACTGAGGTCATGACTATACAATTGTAAGTACTGGTTATATTTGTAAGTAAGGCTTTTAAAGATTACTTAAAAAAGCATAAGTAGTTAAATTAATAGATATTGCAAATACACACATATATGACAAATTTAAAAATCAACTATCCTACAACTCAATAATAAAATGATAAATAATTCAATTAAAAATTGGCAAAGAATCGGAATAGACATTTCTCCAAGGAATATGTGCAAATGGTCAATAAGCACATGAAAAGAGGCTTGGCATGACTTGTCATCAGGGGAATCCAAATCAAAGAAAATGAGATACATGTCAGACCCACTAGGATGGATAGAATCAAAAGTCAGATAACAAATGTTGGTGAGGATACGGAGAAATTGGAACCCTCATACATGGTTAATGGGAATGAAAAATAGTGCAGCTGCTTTGGAAAACAGTCTGGCAGTTCCTCAAATGATTAAATATAGAGTTTCCATATGACCTAGAAATTCTACTCCTAGGTCTATACCCAAAAGAAATGAAAACATATGTTCACACAGGTACTTGTACACGTTAATAGAAGCATAATTCATAATAGCCAAAAGGTAGAAACAACCCAAATGTCCATCAATTGATGAATGGATAAACAAGATGTTGTATATCCATACAGTGGAATATTATTTGACCACAGAAAGGAACAAAGTACAGATTTCTGCTACAGCATGGATGAGCCTTGAAACTATTATGCTAAGTGAAAGAAACCAGTCACAAAGAACCACATATTAAATGATTCCATTTGTGTGAAAGTCCAGAGCAGAGAAATCTGTAGAACAGAAAGTAAATTAGTGGTTGCCTAGGGGGAGGAGGTGGTGACATAAGGGGGGTGATAGCTAAAGGTTATGGGTTTCTTTCTGAAATGATGAAAATGTTCTAAATTAGTGAATATGCCAAAACCATTGGATGGCATGCTTTTTATCGGTGTGAGAATTCTAACTCCAAAAAAAAGCAAGTGAACAAAAGGAATTCAACATTGCCTGTTAATAAAATATATTTATCTACTGAAAAAATTTCAACTGTTCTAATAATTTATTATTGGCTGCTTGTAACTTGCAATAAAATTTTCAGGGCCAGGAGACTATATAGAATAAAAAAGTAGTATATCACAAATAAGACAAAACAAAACTCAATAACAGACATACAAACCTGGTAGGTCACTGTTAATGGATGCTATGGAACAAACTCATTACTCTGAAAACAAATAAAGAAAAAGAATCAAGCATCTATCCTGTCTTTCCTATAGAACGCGCCTTCCTCATAGAAGTATTCCAGCTAATAAATGAGGAAGGAATGTTAGAATAAAACATCACCATTTTGCTCCCCTATGAAATAGGAGATGTAGGCAATGATGGTCAATGGCAATAGTATCACAAAAAGAAAGACAATGAAGCATAACATATCTCCTGGGGAAAGGACTCAGTGGCATCTGTGAAATAGTCTTGCCGCTAAACAAATAGAATGTTAATATGATAAAGCCTCTAAAGCTAACTACTAGTTCCCAGAGATAACAGGAACCAGAGGAACACATTATGTGATACCATGGGGATGGAATGAGCAAAATTCAGATGTGGGAAACTCTAGAGTAAAAATCAAGAAATACATCATATGAAAAGGAAAAAAGAGTGAGAGGAAGGGGGACACTTGTAGATTAACAGAGAATTTAAAAACCTGTCAACCTAATGAAATGTCTGCACCTAGTCTAGATCCTGATTTAAACAACTTCATGAGACAAAGAAGTTTGAACACTTACTAAATATTTGATGATGTAAAGGAATTAGAAACTTTTTTAGGTGCTACTATAGTGTTGCAGTTATATTTTTAAAATGACCTTTATCTTAGGGATACATATTGTAATATTTTTGGACAAAATGATGTGATGGTCTGGGATTTTATTAAAAACAATCCAGGAAGAAGGGTGTGGGAAATATAAAGAAAACATTGGCTATAAATTGATAATTGTTGAGATTTCTGCATGCTTCTATTTATGTTTGAAATTTTCTCTAATGAAAATTTTTTTACAAAAAGTAAAAAAGTACGATATTGCAAACAATTTAGAAAGCAGTAAAAATGAAATGGCCTGGAAAATTCGTAGATATCTCATTAGAGATAATAAAGACACTGATGTCAAATATGCCCCTGAAGAATTTGAATAAAATTTTTCCATAGAATGTGAAGGTGGAAAAAAAATTTTTTCATCAGTATATTTTCTATGCATGTGATTTTGCATATGCATTTTAAACTAAATTAATAAATTAAATCTTATAAGAAGATATTTAAATATTTCATCTTCATTGCTCAAAGTTTATATATTGCAGTTTTCTTCCTCCTGCCCCTAAAAACTCAATTGATTTAAAATTTTCATTAGGATAATTTGGGATTGTGTAATATTCAAAGTTGCCTTGTATAAAGTATATATAATATAAGCAACAACACATTTTATCCAACGCAATCAATGTTTCAGCTTTGCCATTTCCCTATGCTTTTATAAAGCTGTGATAATCTTAATTCTAATGACTGCATAAAACATTGGATATACTAGAGTTTGTTGTTAGACATTTGATTGTATCTTGTTTTTCACTATTATAAATAATGCTGAAATAAAGTATTTTTATTTAAAGCAATTTCTATATTAATCTAGGCATACCTAGATGATATTGCTGCTTTGGTTCCAGATCACAGCAATTAAGTGAGTATTGTAATACAGCGAGTTGTAATCTTTTTGCTGGTGGAGGGTCTTGCCTTCAATTTGTAAAAAATGAAGTGCAAGAAAACAAGGTATGCTTGTATTATCTTCTTGCAATACAGTTTTTGAAGTAGGATTATAGGATAAAAGATATAAATATTTTAAGATTCTTGAAGCTTGTCCAATTTTTTTTTGGTAAGGTTATTTTTTAAGCCAATTAACTCTTTTTAAAAAAGTATTTTATTAAAATATAGCTAACATATAACATACAATATTATATTAGTTTCAGGTGTACATCAGTTATTCAACAGTACCCGCCTAGCACTATACAGAGTTATTACCACATTATTGATTATATTCCCTATGCTAAAGAAGTGATCACTATGGTAAGTCCAGCAATCATCTAACACTACCATGGTATTGCAATATTATTGATCTTTTCCCCCCTTTTAAATTTTTCAATCTGAGTTGACATTCAATGTTATTTTTTATTAGTTTCAAGTGTATAGCGTAGTGGTTAAACATTTATGTAATTTAGGAAATGATCCCCCTGACTAGTAACACTTGGAGCTATACATAGTTATTACCATATTATTATTATTAATATATTTCCTATGCAGTACTTTACATTCCCATGACTATTTTGTAACTACCAATTTGTATTTCTTAATCCCTTCACCTTTATCACCCTGCCCGCAGCACCCCCATCTGTCAACCTGATAGATCTAGCACCCATCTGACACCAGATATAGTCATTACAATATTATTAACTATATTCCCTATGCTATACCCTACATCCCCATGACTACTGTGTAACAACCAATTCGTACTTCTTAATCCTTTCCCCTTTTATCTGGCAACCATCAAAATGTTCTCTGTATTTATGAATTTGTTTCTGTTTCGTTTGTTTGTTTATTTTGTTCTTTAGATTCCACTTATAAGTGAAGTCATATGACATTTGTCTTCCACTGTCTGACTTATTACACTCAGCACAGCACCCTCTAGGTCCATCCATGTTGTCACAGATGGCAAGATTTCCTTTTTTATGGCTGAGTAATATTCCATTGTATATCAGGTACCACCTCTTCTTTATCTATTCACCCATTCAGGACACCCAGGTTGCCTTCATATCTTGGCTTTTGTAAATAATGCTGCAATGATCATATGGATAAGCATGTCCCTTCAAAGTAGAATTTTAGGTTTGTTTGGATAAATACCCAGAAGTGGGATTACTAGGTCCTTCTTTGTCTCCTGTTATAGTCTTTGTTTTAAAATCTATTTTGTCTGATATAAATATTACTACTCCAGCTTTTCGTTTCTTTGTTTCCATTTTCATGAAACACTTTTTTTTTTCCATCTCTTTACTTTCAGTCTGTGTGTGTCTTTTTTTCTCTTTTCTTTTTTTTTTAAGATTTTATTGGAGGATGGGGGGGAAACAGTGTTGAGAAATTGGGGAAGGGGAACAGCCAAGTTATTGTCCTTCAATCTTAGTTGTGGAGGGCACAGAAAGCTCAGCTCCAAGTCCAGTCACGCCGCTCAGCTCAAGGTGCTATGTTCAATTAGTCACAGGTAGATGTAGCCACCATCCCATGCAGGAGTCGAACCCGCAGCTTTGTTGTTAAGAGAGCACGCTCTATCCAGTGAGCCATCTGGGCGGCAACTCAGCTTCAGGTGCTGAGTTCAGTCTTTAGTTGCAGGTGGGCATAGCCCACCATCTCGAACAGGCAATCTTGTTGTTAGGAGCATGTGCTCTCACCAGAGCTATCCTGCCACCTGTTGGCAGCTCAGCTCAGGTGCAGCTCACTGGCCCATGTGGGAATCGAACCAGCGACCCTGTTGCTCAGAGCTCGCACTCTTGAGCAAGCTCTTAACCAACTGAGCCACTCGGCCAGCCCTGTGTGTGTCTTTCGATCTGAAGCGCATCTCTTGTAGGCAGTATATGTAAGAATCTTGTTTTCTTATCCATTCAGCCCCCCTATCTTATGATTGGAGCATTTAATCCATTTCTACTGAAAGTAATTGTTGATAGGTATGTAGTTATTGCCATTTTATTATTCATGTTTTTAAATTTTTTTTCATCTTAAATAAGTCCCTCCAAGATTCCTTATGATACTGGTTTGGTGGTGATGAACTCCTTTAGCTTTTTCTTTTTTTCTTTTCTTTAATTTTCTTTCTTTAGCTGACCCATCCTGCCACCTGTTGGCAGCTCAGCAGCAGCTCAGCTCAGGCCGGGCATCGAACCGCTGTTGCTCAGAGCTCACACTCTTGAGCGAGCTCTTAACCAACTGAGCCACTCGGCCGGCCCTCCTTTAGCTTTTTCTTGTTTGGGAAGCTCTTTATCTATCTTTCAATGCTAAATGCTGGCTTTGCTGGGTAATCTTTGTTGTAGGTTCTTGCTTTGCATCACTTTGAATATTTCCTGCCAGTTCCTTCTGGCCTGCAAAGTTTCTGTTGAGAAATCAGCTGACAGTCTTATGGGGACTCCCTTGTAGGTAACTAACTGCTTTTCTCTTACTGCTTTTAAGATTTTCTCTTTGTCTTTAACTTTTAGCATTTTAATTATGATGTGTTTTGGTGTGGGCTTGTGTGGGTTCATCTATTTTTGGTACCTTCTGTCCCCCCGGGCTTGTATGTCTGTTTCCTTCAGCAGGTTAGGGAAGTTTTCCATCATTATTTCTTCAAATAGATTTTCAATTCCTTGCTCTCTCTCTTCTCCTTCTGGTACCCCTATAATGTGAATGTTGGTATGCTTGAGGTTGTCTCAGAGGCCCCTTAAACTCTCCTCAATTTTTTGGATTCTTTTTTCTTTTTGCTGTTCTGATTAGGTGTTTTCTGATACATTATCTTCTACATCGCTGGTTTGATCCTCTGCTTCATCTAATCTACTATTGATTCTCTGTAATGTATTCTTCATTTCCATTATTGTATTCTTTATTTCTAACTGGTTCTTTTTCATGTTTTCTAGCTCCATTTTTATGTTTCCTATCTCTTTGTTGAAGTTCTCCCTGAGATTATTGAGCACCCTTATAACCAGTGTTTGGAACTCTTCCTCTGGTAGGTTGCTTATCTCCATTTTGTTTAATTCTTTTTCAGGAGCTTTGTTCTGTTCACCCATTTTGGCTGTCTCTCTATGTTTGTTTCTATATATTAGGTAGGGCTGCTATGTCTTCTGGTCTTAGTAGAATGGCTTTATGTAGTAGGTGTGCTATGGGGCTCTGTGGTACAATCTTCCTTGTCACTTGAGCCATGCACTCCAGTTGTATTCCTTGTGTGGGTTGTGTGCCCTCCTCTTGTAGTTGAGACTTGGTTGCTATTTGCACATGAATGGGAGGGATTGACCCTTGCGTTCATGGGTTGTGAGGACTAATTGTGACTATAGTGGAGGAATTGTGGTGCAGGGGCTGATCCTACAGAGCAGGATCTGCCTCAGCAGGCCTCTGGTGCCTGCCCAATCTGCTCCTTGGGTGTGTCATTCTTGGAGGTGGCTGGATGATGCTCCAGTTCATTTTGAAGCTGGCCACTGGGGTAGCCAACCCCAGGACCACCTTGGAGGAGATCCGCTGCAGATCAAGTTCAGCTTCAGCCCATGCCCCACCAGGGCCATCCAGCAGGAGCCACAAAGAAATCTGCAGATGGCTGTCGCCCATGCTGTGCTTAAAGTGCCTCAAGAAGCCTAGCTGCAAACCAAGGTTGGCTGTCACTTGTGCTTGGCCCAGGACTGCTCAGCCAGAGGTACAGGACATGCTCAAGCCAGATACTTCTTGTCTGGGTTCCTCGAACCTTTGAGAGACCCTAGAAAAGCCTGCAGCATGAGCTAAGGCAGGTGGTTTGTACAAAAAAGCCACTGGAAGTGGCTTGGGTGTGCCCAAAAGTTGGGCGGGGTGGGGTCTCAAATCACCAGGGTGTGGTGAACAAATGGTGTCAGCCAGCTTGGTGGAGACTCAGATATGGTGTCCACCTGTGTCTGCACATTGGGAGGAGGGAAAGCTCAACAAAGAAACAATGGCCTCCACCAGCTCCTCTGTCCAGGGGAAAGCTGCCCTTCAAGCCCCATCCCAAACCAGACAACTCAGTTCCCCACCATATGTCCCTGCCTCCTTTCCAGCTGCTGCCTCAGTGCTAGAGCTCAGAGTAAGTCCATGCACAGTCCCTTTAAGAGGAGTGGCTGGGACTCCAGCTGCCCTCCATCTCACTCAGTCACAATCTCCACTGGTTTTCACAACCAGAAATTATGGGGACTTTTCCCCTAGGTACTGTAACCCTGAGCTGGGGCTGGGACCTCTTATTTTTCTGGGGGTGGGGGAAACCTCCACAGCTGAGATATCCCTCCTGATTTTTAATGGTCACATGTGGGTGTGGGGCCAGTCTATTGTGCATCTCTGCACCTCCTACCAGCCCATTCTGCATCTCTACCCTTCCTAGAGATAGTAGTTGTAGGGCTTCAGTTCAGCAGATTTCAGGCGATTCTCAATGATGGTTTTTTTGTAGTTCAGTTGTAATTTTGACGTGGTCATAAGAGAAGGTAAGCACACCGTTTACCTACTGCACTACCTTAACCGGAACCTTCCAATTAACACTTTCATCATCAAAACATTAAAGGACTAATCTCAGTCTCACTGTTAAAAAGTTTTATTTATTATTTTCATTTTGACTATTGAAATAGATGAAAAAGTCAATCTCATTTTTGTTTCAGTTTACCTGATTACTTATTAAGGTAGAACATCCATCTATTTGTTTTATTCCAATTTTGTTAATTATTAATTGATATTTTTTACCTATTTATTTACTGCAGAATGTAGTATTTTTCTTATTGATATACATAAATTATTTATCCCACAAAGAAAATAAATGTATTTATTTAACTAATATTAATTAAGCAGCTACTACTGTGCTAAGTTCAGGGGATATAATGATGAAAAAAGTGATTGTAATCTCTACTGTCATGGAGCTCATGTTTATAGGTGATATAGACAATAAATAACTTCATATATATATGTATATATATACACATGTAATTAATTTTGGTAAGTGCTATGAAGGAAAAGTATTGGATGCAATAAGAAAGCATAACACAAGAAAATAATTTAGATAACAAATTAGGAAAAGCTCTCTTGGTAAGAAAGTAACAGTGAAGCTGAGTCTTGAAAGATGAGGAGGAGGTAGGCCATACATAGGGAACAGTGTTATAGACAGAGGGAATCATTTGTGTAAAGGTCCTGAGGCAGGAAAAGGCTTAGGGTATTAGAGTCACTGAAAGTGGGATGGTATGGCTGGAACAACAAAGAACAATGGAGATGATGAAGGAGATGGTAATGGAGAAGTGGACAGAGGCCTGGTCACACAGGGTCTTTTAGGCTGTGTTAGGAAGTTTGAATTAAGTGAAATGCAGGATAGCAGTAATTTTAGAGCCTAGGTTTTGGGATCTGACTGACTGAGTTCAAATCCTAACTCCACTTTGTTCTAGTTCCATCATTTTGTGCAAATTACTTAATTTCTTCAAGCCTCAGTTTTCTTATCTGTAAAACAGAATGGTAATTGAAGAATTGTGAGGATTAATTGAGATGAAGCATGTAGGATTCTTTGCACAGGGCCAGATAGACTGACTATTAAGTGCAATGGGAAGCCGTTGAAGTGTTTTGTATAGAATAGTAACAAAATCCCATTTATTATGTTTTTTTTAAAGATTTTATTGGGAAATTGGGGGAGGGGAACAGCGTTGGGGAATCAGGGAAGGGGAACAGACAAGTTGCTGTCCTTTTTGTTCTTCAGTCTAGTTGTGGACGATGTCGCTTCACTGGCCCATGTTGGTATTTTAATTGCACTCTTCCCGGGTGAGGCAAATCGGTTGCCAGCCACTGGATGGCCGTTCACAGTGGCTATTTGGCAGCTCACACTGGCTGCCAGCCACTCACGGTAGGTAGCTTTATGGCAGTTCACTGCAGCTCCACTGCACCCTACACTGTCACCAGCAACTCACAGCAGCCCAGCTCCAGGTTGAGCTGTTGTTCACCATCTTAGCTGTAGAGGGCACAGTGTCACTGGCCCATGTGGGATCCGAACCGGGGCCCTGCTGCTCAGAGCTGGTGTCCCAAGCCAACTCTTAACCAACACACCACTCGGCCGGCCCCCATTTACTATGTTTTTAAATGGTCCCTGGTTGCCACATGGAGGGCTCAGGGAGATAAACTAGCTGGTTATCAGAAGAGCATGCTTGGACCAGGATGGTGACAGTAGGAAGATACAAAAAATATTGTAGAGGAGGAATTGAGAGGGATTTGTGATAAATTGGATGGGGGTGGTGAGGGAAGTGATGGTGGTGGTGGTGGGGGGGAATCAAGAATGACTTCTAGGTCTCAGGTATGCATGAACTACTGAGTATTTAATGAGGGAGGAAGAGACAACTTGGGAGAGTTACATTTTAGTCCAGTTAAGATACAGAAGATTTCTGAGACATCAAAGTGGAGATTTGTATGTTTAGGGTATTGGATATATAGGTGTAGAGCACAGAAGAGAGATCTGAGTTGGAGATAAAAATTTAGGAGTCACCAGGATGTAGATGATGTTTCAAATCATAAAAATGGATGAGGTCAATGAGGTCACCTAGGAAGAAGGAAAGCTCAAAAAGAGGACAGAGCTTAGAGCCATGCCCTAAGAAAATGTGATGGTTAGAGGTCAAATAGAGGAGAAATGGATGACAGGATGAGAATGAGAAGGAGGAGAAAGCCCAGGAGAGGATGATGTCATGGAAGCCAAGAGAATAGAGTTTCAAGAACCAGGGAGACTCCAATAGCTCAACTGGGTGGAATGCTACTGTATTCTTCCTGGCACAGCCCCTTGGAAGAGCAAAAATCATCTTATGAGTTGAATGGTGAATGGAATAAGGAAATGGAGAACACATGTGAAGTCAATCCTTTTGAGAAGACCTTGGATTGACCCTTTGTCCTCTTTATTGCCCATTTTTTCCCAGCTTGCCTATTAGTGATTTATTTGACTCATAGCAGTGTCACATTTCTATGTAGGGATCAGCCCTACTTTGAAAAGCTGCGGATTTCAGACAACTGAGAAGCTCTCACAGAATACATAAAGCTGCCCTGCCCTCCCCAGCTGCCTCTATCCTGGGCCGCAGGGGCTCTGGTCATCCCCGAGAGAGCCAGTGTGGAATGAAGCTGCCATGAGGGAGCAGGTGGGCACAGCCCACACATCCCTGTGGTGACCAGATCTGCTCTGTGAGCTACCTGGGAATGGAATTTCAGCTAGGGGACCCCTGCTGCTCCTGCTGAGCAGGCTTGATGTGCAGTCAAAGAGCCTGGCATGGCCTCCCAGCAACCGTGCTTTCTCCTTTTTCTCTCCCTTTTCTCCTCTTTCTTTCTCAAACCTATATAATCTCTAAGCATATTTCTGTAGAACCATTGATTAACTAAGCATGTGAAATAATGCTGTTTTGGTAGGGAAGGAGAGGAAGCTTAGAGTTAGGAATAGCTATAATTAATAATAAAAGCTTATAGTGAATAGTAAAAGCATAGGGGCTTTGTTTATGTATTATCTCACTTAATCTTTATAATAATCCTATGATGTGGGAATCATTATTCCCACTTTACAAATAAATAAACAGAGGCTTAGAGAGTTCAGAAAGTTTCCTAAAGTCACATGGCAATAAAATAGTGAAGCTGAGGATTTTATTTTAGATTTTCTCAGACAGAGACCAAAGTTTTCATCACCATGCCTCACCTCCTCATGACAATGAGGTCGAGAGAAAAATGCTCCACCTATTTATACTTAGCATACATTGCAGCCTATGTTTGAATTAGCTACACGTTAGAAGGTTATAAAACACTTTCATACTCTGTGTCCTCTTTAAAATGTATATGTTTTTTAATATTGAAGGAATACTGTATTATGATTAAAGTTCTTGGATCCCAGAAAGTCTTTAAGAGAGTTGGTTTTACACATTTGTGTAGTTTCCTTCTTCTCTAGGTCTACTTCCTGCATACCTTTCTACTATGCAGAAAGATTACATTACTGCTAAGTGAGTAGTGTAATCTTTCATTCATAATGCATATTTCTTTTTTTTTAAAAAAAGATTTTATTGGGGAATTGGGAAAGGGGAACAGTGTTGGGAAATTGGGAGAGGGGAACAGTGTTGGGGAACTGGGGAAGGGGAACGTTGTATTTTTCCAGGACCCATCAGCTCCAAGTCAAGTTGTTGTCCTTCAATCTTAGTTGTGGAGGGTGCAAGCTCAGCTCTAAGTCCGTTCACGCCACTAAGCTCAAGGTGCTGTGTTCAATTAGTTGCGGGTGGGCTTAGCCTAGCATCACGAACAGGCAACCTTGTTGTTAGAAGCACATGCTCTCACCAGCTGAGCCATCCTGCCATCCTGCCATCACTGGCCCATGTGGGAATCGAACTGGTGACACTGTTGCTCAGAGTTGTGCTCTTGAGCAAGCTCTTAACCACTCCGCCAGCCCCCATAATGCATATTTCTTAATACTTTTTATGAGGATTGGCAGTATTTGGTTAAATAACATAAAACATTTTGGAAAAAGAGAAGAGTTTATAGAGCGCTAGGTTTGTACCATACTTGTAGCCCCCTGTTCTGAAAACAGTGGCCCAAACCAGTTCTTTCCTACATAAAGTTGCTGGAGTATTCCCTGAGTGAAGCCAACCCTGACACCTTGACCCCAGCTGATTAGACCAGCGACTGGCATCCAAGCCAAATACAATGATGTGTACACTGGATAGGCGGGAGGTTAACTGCCTTTGACAGCATTTGCTGTGAAACTCGGCAGAGTCTGTTGGATAAGGATGAACTGATGATGAGTTTCCACAAGGAAGGGTAGCCAATCACACTCCATGTCACCATCTGTTGTTCTAGTTCTCTACAAGGCCTGGCTAATGGCAATGTCTTGGAAGTCCAGAGACGTAGAATACAGCCAAGCATATGGACAATGCCCTACATCCTTCTGATGGACCCCAGTTTCACAAGGCAACCTGATAATGTGAGTGCTTCTTCTCCCAGCAAACTTGAAGACCATCCCTAACATCATCACTCAGAAACAATTTAATCAAGTCCCTTTTTACAGAAGAGGAAAACTGAGGGCTGGAAGACAAAATGGCCACATGGTTAATTAATGCTTGTGTGACAGGAACTCAGGTTTCTCAATTCCTTATGTTTTTATTCAGGCTATAATGCTGCCTCATGTTTTGATACTCTGTGGTGATCATATAAGCATGCTTTACAACAGAAATTAACATTTACTTTAATATTCATTCATCCAGTGTATATTTATTGAGTAGCTACTAGGTGGCTAGAAGTGAGCTAGGGGGCTGGCCGAGTGGTGCGTTGGTTAAGAACTGGCTTGGGACGCCAGAGGGCCCCGGTTCGGATCCCACATATGAGGGCCAGTGACACTGCCCTCCACAGCTAAGATGCTGAACAACAGCTCAACCTGGAGCTGGGCTGCTGTGAGTCGCCGGGGGTGGCGTAGGCTGCAGCCCCTGTGGCAGTGGGTTGCCATGGGCTACCGTGTGTAGCCAGCAGCCAGCGTGAGCGGCCAGCAGCCTCTGTGAGTGGCCATCCAGAAGCCGGCAAGTGACCTGCCTCGCCTGGGAAGAGCACAATGATGGTGCCAACTTGGGTCAGTGAAGCAACGTCCTCCACAACTAGACTGAAGAACAAAAGGACAGCAACTTGTCTGTTCCCTTTCCCTCAATTCCCCAGCACTATTCCCATCCCCCAATTCCCCAATAAAAATCTTAAAAAAAAAAGAAGTGAGCTAGGAATTCAAGGGAAAAAAAGACAAAATATAGACCTTACCCTCCAGTTGTTTATAATCTAACTGAGGAGGCACACATCAAACTCTTTTATAATTAAGTGATATGAGTATAAAGAATAACAAAATAAGAGCTATATTTACTACTGGGGATTTAAAAACAAGACATTTATTTTTTATTTTTTATTTTTAATTTTTTAAAAAAGATTTTTATTGGGGAATTGGGGGAAGGGGAACAGATAAGTTGCTGTCCTTCTGTTCTTCAGTCTAGTTGTGGAGGACATTACTTCACTGGCCCAAGTTGGCACCATCATTGCCCTCTTCCCGGGTGAGGCAGATCAGTCGCCGGCTTCTGGACAGCCGCTCACGGTGGCTGCCAGCCGCTCACGCTGGCTGCTGGCTACACATGGTAGTCCATGGCAACCCATTGCAGCAAGGGCTGCAGCTTATGCCGTCGCCAGCGACTCACCGCAGCCCAACTCCAGGTTGAGCTGTTGTTCAGCATCTTAGCTTAGAGGACAGTGTCACTGGCCCTCATATGTAGGATCCAAACCGGGGCCCTCTGGCGTCCCAAGCTAGCTCTTAACCAATGCGGCACTCGGCTAGCTCAAGACATTTCTTTTTTAAAGAATAATGTTTAATTACAAATTCTCTTATTTAAATTTTTTTTTTTTTTGCTTTTTTGAGGCTTGATAGTGGTTGATTAATCTGATGCATGGAAAAGGATTGTGAAGCTACCAGACTCAGAGGAAAGAATGCCTGATGGATTGGGATGGATTGGTAATGCCTGCTCTGTGGGAATAGGGAGTGCATGTACTGTGTTGTCAGATGTCTTGTGAAGGTGGATCAGTTTTACTTAGAGGTGGACACACAACATTCCTGATGTAAGAAATAGCCTGAGAAGAGACTTGAGAATGAGTATGTGTTGGAAGTGTTGTGGAAAGACTTACCTAAGTGAATCAAGAATGGGGACAGATAATAGAAGCAGATAATAGAATGACAAGTGGAAGTGTTTGATTTTACCCTATGACAAGACCAGTGGTTGTGAAACTGTGAAATGAAGGCACCAACTGAACGCCACAACTCTTCAGGGGTGGGGTGTGTTGGGAGGGTGAAGCTGGGAAGTGTGGAGGGTGGAGGTGGGGGTGGTAGGGCAGGTGAGACTTTGGCTGCCCCTCACCCCTCCCTACTTCCACAGCACAACACTGGTTTGTCCATTTTATACACTGGGACTTTTGTATAAGAAGATTTTTGCCTTTGAAGAAACTGTTTCTTGCTTTAATAAAACAAACTTGAAAATTACTGCTATAAGCCAGGAGGGTCCTTTGAGGATTTTGTTCCATGAATTTGATGCTTTAGGGAAATTGATGGTGTGCTAGTTTGTATATTGGACCTGAGAGGGGTATTAGGGTACTGTTGCAATTTTCAAGTATGGGAAGAGAAAGCTCTGATTCAGGATAGGGCAGTTGTACCAGGGCAACCGTTGACTAATAAGAACCACTTCAGAAGCGGAGCAAGGGAAGGAAAAGTAGTCTCCACCAAGGAAAACAATAATGCATAAAACGAAATTTTGTTAATCTCATGAACTTGGACTCTGTCAAATTATTTTATCTTCGGGCCGGCCGAGTGGCGCGATGGTTAAGAACTCGCTTGGGATGCCAGAGGGCCCCGGTTCGGATCCCACATATGAGGGCCAGTGACACTGCCCTCCACAGCTAAGATGCTGAACAACAGCTCAACCTGGAGCTGGGCCGCTGCCATGAGTCGCCGGCGACGGCGTGGGCTGCAGTCCCTGTGGCAGTGGATTGCCATGGGCTACCGTGTGTGGCCAGCAGCCAGCGTGAGCGGCCAGCAGCCGCAGTGAGCGGCCGTCCAGAAGCCGGCGACTGATCTGCCTCGCCAGAGAAGAGCGCAATGATGGTGCCAACTTGGGCCAGTGAAGCAACGTCCTCCACAACTAGATTGAAGAACAAAACGACAGCAACTTGTCTGTTCCCCTTTCCCCAATTCCCCAATAAAAATCTTAAAAAAAAAAAAAAGACAGGGAAGTTTAAAAAAAATTATTTTATCTTCTAAACTTTATGAGGGTAGGGGTTATATCTGTCTTGTTTCTTTAGGATGGTGCCTAAAAAGTGTTCAATATATATTTATTCCCTAACAATTGTCATATATAACCATTTGGATGATTTTCTGCTGCAATTAAAAGAAGTCTTGACCTCAAATTGACTTAAACAATTAATATACTTATTAGATCAGATCAGAGGGAGAGTAAATTGTAGGCTCAGTGCAGTCAGCAGCTGAGTGATATCATTAAGGACACAGGTTCTCTCCCTCTCTCCACCCAGCGCCCTTGGCATTGGCTTCACCTTTATACTGTTGCTCCTCATGTTGTAGGATGGCTGTCCATAGTGGTCAAGCCATGTATTTCCTTGTTTAAGGACAGCAGAAGAGAAAGAGAAACTTTTCCCCTAAACATAGACTAAATCCTTAGTTCCCATCCCCATTCTCTCCCAGTAATCATCTAGAAGAATGCCTTATATTAATTGGCTTGGAGCTCAATTTCAGTCTAACTCTGGGGCTGGGGCTAGGATTACTTCCCTTGCGTACTGGGAGAAGGAGGATTAGATACATGAACAAAATTGGAATATATATATATTCTTATATATATTCTTATATATATATAAGAACGGGTGTTGAGTTGAGTACACTTGCTCCTCATTGTGAGGTTTGAGGACCAGCAACCTCAGCATCACCTGGGACCTAGTTAGAAATGTAAAATCTTAGGGCTCACCTCAGGTCCACTGAACCAGAGTCTGTGTTTTAACAGGTGATTCATATGCAAGTAACTTTTGAGAAGCATTGCCCCATACCGTACAGTTTAATCCCTTCTAGGATTTTGCCTGGTATATAGAACAGATGAACTTCTTCAAGATCCAGCTGTGAATTACCTTCAGTGCTGTCACTTCTCAGCTCCCATGAGATGTTATTCCTAACTTTATCATATATCTTCATCCCAGCGTATTATAGTTAGTTGTTTAAATTATCTTTGAATCCCCAAACTCCTAACTTAGTACTTGGTGCTAAAAGGAACTCAGTGAGTTCCTATCCATTCATTCATTCAACAAATTTTTATTGAATATCTGTGATAACTGGCGTTATTCTAGATACTGGGGACAAAACAATGAACAAAATGAAGTCCCCTAATTTATAGAGCTTAAGTTCTAGTTAGAGGAGCAAAGTATTTTAAAATATATTATTTGTTATGTATACTTGTGGAGTGAATTAATTAACTCGACAAATATTTATTGAGCACTACTGTGTGTTCTCGGCACTGGATGACATCGGTGAATAAAAACAGACACAAATCCCTATTTTCAGTGGTGCTTACATTCTAGTGGGGTTTGGGGAGAAACTGATACATGATAAATAGATAGGCAAATTATGTAGTATGATAGAAAGTGATAAGTGCTATGAAACAAATGGAGCAGGTGTTGGGGGAGGGAATCAAGAATGCTGGGGCCATGGAGTTGCAGTTTTAAATCAAGTACTCGAGTTGGGTCTCACTGAGGAGATGGCAGTTTATGTTCTAGTGGGAGGAGGGAAGTATTCATGTAACCTTGAGAATGGTGGTTCCACTGGCAAAAGTAAGGACGTTGCAGCAGTGAGTCAATTTTTTTTTTTTTGAAGAGGGAAGATTATGACTTAGTTTGGACTTCTTAAGCTGGAGCACTTGATGAAATACTCAAAGGAAAATGTCCTTTGGACAATGGAAAATGTGGGCCTGAGTCTGCTTTTATGATCGAGGTGAATGTTTTAGATTTAGGAATCATTAGTATAGTACCTAAATCTAAAAGTAAAAGTCACAATATAAGACTGGTTCACCCAGGAGAGAATCCAGAGGGAAAGACATTCAGGAGCTCATGGCTCAGCCTTGGAGAAGGTCCCTAATCAGGGAGTAGCAGGAAGGAGTTATTTTTTTTTCTCTTGCCCAGAAACATCACTCAGTGATTGATTGAAGTCAGTAGTAAAATAAACAAACTAATTTGACATATTATCTTTCTTCTACACTGATCATAGATAAAAGAGCTTAGCATAGTTGGAGAGGGAAATAGATGAAGTATGGGCTGGTGAAATTTTAATACTTCTCTGAAAGGCTGTGATAAGTAAAAAGTTAGTCATAGCCATCTGTATTTAGACAAATTCAGTCAAATAGGCCAGGAAGAAACATTCTGTCTGTCCAATCCTGTTTGTCGTGCCCTTGCAGCTTCTCCGTGATGTAGGCCTGGGATTAGGACACAACCATCTGGCCAGCCTTCGGTGAAGCCATGGGGCCAAGTGCAGGTACCTTGATATTCAACCCATGTCGTGGAACTGACCTTTCATTAATCCCCACTAGGATGCGATCAAGGGCCAAACTACAGTTTTGGTTGCCATTTTCTTTATACTTATGAAGGGCCATTCTAACCTCTCCAATTCTTTCCTTCCTGTTTTTTCCTTCCTTCCCAGTGCCTTTCTCTCTTGGATAATGATTGTCTACTGGTTATTCAGAACTAATTCACACTGATATGTAAATTCCCAGCATTAGTATATTAATAGAACATAAGACCTTTATTAGAATTCATTTGCTTATCTGTTTAACAAATATTTATTTAGTGACTATTATGTGACAAGCACTGTACTAGGTCCTGGAAATGTAGTAGTGAATAAGTGGCAGTTCTGGTGTCCATGAAATGCGGAGTCTAACTGGGAAAAATTTTGACAGTCAAATGGGTAAAGCTTATATAGTAAAAATGTGCTAAAATAGGGATAAGTTTAGGGTTACTTTGGAGAGAAGAGTAGAAAGTAGGGGGGAGTGTTGTAAGGAAAGGAAACAACATGCACAAAGCCCCGGAAGCAAGAATGAGGGACCAAGAAGATGGAAGGCGGTAGCAAAAGATGAAGCCAGAGCAGTCAGCATCCACTGGCCCATGAGGACCTTGTGAGCCCCGTTAAGGAGGCTGTGAGGAGCCAAATAATGGTTTTAAGCTGGGGATTGTCATAATCAGATTTGCATCTTAAAAGATCACATTAGTTGCAGCGTGGAGAACAGATTTAAGGCACAGATTTAAGGAGTCAATGCAGTCACCCTGGCAGGAGTTGACTGGTGCCCTGAACTAGCATGCTGTCAGAGGGAATGAAGATAAAGGGACAGAGTAAGGAGGAATTTGTGATTCATTGAGTGGGGTCAGAGAAGGAGAGAGAGGAGTCAAGGATGATTCTGAAGTTTTTCACTGGGATGGAAACACTCCTTAATGGCAGATTTGCAAGCATCCGTGACCTGTGTCTGTAGCATAGCTGTTTTTTGGGTGGGGTGCTTGTCACACTTAAAATCACATTATGCAAACAGCTGCCTACCCCAAATATTTACCTTTAAGGATAACTCTGGCACTCATTTTTACTTGCTGGTATAGGGAGGTCTTTTGTCATGCTAGGACCTGAGTCTTTTTAAAGTGTAGTGAATGACCACAGAGAGTATTTCCTAGAATTATTCAGGTTATTGGCAATTTTCACCTACATAATGATTTCAGTCCAACCTCCCCCCCCCCGCCCCCCAGCCTCTCCCATTATGAAGTTCCACCTGTATGCAATCTCTTTTCCCTCTGCATCTCCTTCTTCCCACCTCCTGTTTATGGTGGAAGCAGTTGACACCTGGAAGTCTTAACAGCATGACATACTGAATTGAATCAGATTTCTTTTATTGTTTATATTTGAGCAATGTCTCTCTCTCACTCTCCCATATACACATACACAAAGGACTTTGTTAAAAAACAAAACAAAACAGTATACATGGCTTACAAAACTTGTAATAATATTCCAGGCAACCTAAACAGCAACCCATGCTATATATACACATAGATAGATAGATAGATAGATAGATAGATAGATAGATAGATAGATATAGATAGATATATGGAGAGAGAGAGAGAGAGAGAGAGAGAGAGAGAGAGAGAGAGCTGTAGCATAGATATGTAGATGTTATTCATCTAAAGGAATCCACCTAGAAATCATTAATTATCATTAAGCATGTTTTAAAGCGCTGTAATTTACAATGCAACAAAGGACGGCTAATGTTGCACATAAAGGGTATTAAAGCCATAAATGGGAATATCTGACAGAGCAATGAAATTTAAAAAGAAAATAAGTGAAGCTGGTCTGCTTTAAATGGTTTTTAAAAGACCCTTTCAGGAAAGTTCCTGTAAGTGAATTAAGCCTGTGTTTCTCCGGGGACTGCCAGCACTTTCTTTGGGCAATACAACAGTTGCAGCAGGCAGTGCTGAGCTGCAAAACGCCCAGCATGGAGCTGTGGTTGCGGCCCCAACCCTGGCAGGCTGGCCTGCAGAGGCTCTTAGTTGGCACCTTTAAGAACTATCAGGAAGTCAGATTGTTTTCATTCGTGCAACAGTGTGTAAGCCATGTGCTTTCAGCAGTCCCTGTTAACCAAATGAAAGGCATTGGCAAGTTGGACAGCTTTTACATTAAGCCTCTTGATAACCATGCTCAAGGCTAAGACAATAAAATGTGACCGTTCTTCAATTCAAGGACAAATGCAGTGCCCAGCTGAGTGGTGTTTGGGAGATATATCTTTACCAAAATACTGGCTTATCTGTATATCGATGTTTTTAGATAATGGATTGTTGTGAACCCCGACCTGAACTCCTAAAGGGTTTCATGTCTCTTGTATTAGAAAAAGACTAGTTTTATAGGTGTTTTCTTTTCTTCTTCAAGGGATCCTAGTTGCTAAATTATGTGTTCTAACCAAGGACTATGGAGGAAGAAGATAGCAAGGTCTACTGAAAACTTCTATTTATGTGACCTCTGGTGGCTGGTGGGAGTGATTGGTGTGCTTAAACAATCTTCTTAAGGGCTAATTTCTTTATAACAGAATAGCAGATTGATTTAGGATCTCGCTGGTGTTTCCAAAGATTCTATCGTTGCTTGTTGTCACAAAGCAACAATTTGGTAGATAAAAAAGTGAGGAAGATAAAAAAGTGAATAGATGTCTCTATATTCATTAATTCATCCTCCCAACATTGTAGGGTGCTGTGACTACTTCGCTGCCCAATTGTGACTGCCTGTCTGAGGCTACAACGGAGCTAAATTAAAAAAAGGAAGGGAAGAAAGGAATTTCTGGGCTGGGGATTTGAGCAGAGGAATTACACCTCTGCCAGTGCGGAGAAAAATGGCAAGGTAGGAGCCAGTAGAGAAATCCATATGACCCAGGATCATATTGACCTCCCCGCCTGTTCCCTGCCAGGTCCTTGTCCCATTTCACTCCCGTGCTGGCAAGGGCCATGACATTTGGGTTCTTTGTCTTAGCACAACCACAGACTCACTGGGAGACTTGGCGCAAATGGATTTTCTCTAAGCCTAAATTTCCTCACTGGGATAAATGAAAGTGTTGGACCAGATAGTGTCAGTTTCTGAATCATCCTGACCTAACACTGACAGGGCAGGCTAGAGTCTTCATTTCCACAGATCCTGCTAGTTTAAAGCTTGTAGAAATCAGTAACTGTGTGTCTGCTTTACCCACAGATTCTGTACAGGCCATGTAGATCATTTAAATCAGTGGGTCTTAAAATGTGATATGGAAACCTGTTACAAATGCTCATTCTTAGGACCCCTTCTAGACCTGCTGACTCAGAGATTGTGGGGTCCAGCAATCTGTGTTTTAACAAGCCTTTCAGGTGACTCTGATGCTTGCTAATGTTTGAATGAAGCATAATATATACAGTGAATGTAAAAACATTGGAGTGTTATTCTGTTATGCTTTGCTGATCCTGGCATAGTCTAATAGTTTGGTATTTTTATCTTCAAAAACTTGCCTAGGGGTACTGGTGATAAGATGAAATTTGAAATGAGCTGAGTCAACTCTGCATGTCAAAAGGTTGTCACATTTAAACATTTCTACTTTTTTTTTTTTTACAATTACAGAGTGGCTTAAAATATAGCCCTAGGCATGAGCAAAGAGAATTGTGGGAAATGTAGTTTGTTTATTTATTACAGGAGTACTTTGTAAAGGGGGTGCGGGTGGGGGTGGGCGGTGGGAACTGTCTCCCTGGAGAAGTATGAAGTTTTCCAGGGAACTCCAGAATTGGTGAAAGAGAGACATTTCTGCTGTCGCTGGCAGTAGCCCCCGGGTGAAAGCCCACTGCATTTTATCTTTGCGTGTTTGTTCTGCTTGTTGAACACTGGCTTTCATACCATCCTGTTCTGTAATTCAAAACTGACTCTATAATTAAGCCTGAAAAGGAATGGTTCCCAGGCAAGTCCTTATGAAACTGTTAAAGACAGTTGTGTTCGCTTTGGCTTGTTTTGGTGTAATTTGTCTGAGAGGGCTGCAGGGTCTCTCTGTTTGAAGTTATAGTGGGTGGGCCTCTCCTCTGTGTATTTCCAGTGAGAGGAGATGAGGGCTGACTTCTGCTCTTGGGAACCTTATGTGGATGAGCAGAAGATGCTGGCAGACTTCTCCGTTTCATCTTTGGACAGTAAACTCTGAATCGGTTCATGCGTTTAAGCCCACCTGGCTCAAGTTTAGCTGTTTGGCCCCGAGGAAAGGGTTTAACCAGCTAAATTACAGGGGCCATGGAGGACTTCCTAGAGAGCAGACTGAAAACGATTACTGGTATACTAATTCAAATTTCCCGTTTTGAATCCCATCCAACAGAGACCTGAGACATGCTAGTTAATTTGCATACTTAAAATTGGGGTTCAAATCTAACTTCTCAGTAGAGAACATTATGACTGTATTTGTGAATCATTTTTGCTTCAACATCTGGGTGTGGGACTATCAGGAGGCCTGGGGAGGGAAAAGCAGGTTCAACCTGGCAGGACCTTGGGTCCCCACTGCCAGCTTCCAGAAGGAACTCCAAGAGGAACTCTATTTGTTTTGCTTGTTTACACTTCCACTTAAGTTTTTTTTGGAGAAAATGTTTCACTGCTTTAAAAAGTTCGAAAAGCACTGGTTTAGCCTAGAAGTGTCTAGCCCAACCCTTGCCCTGTAAATCAAATGAGTCCACCTGCCAGCCCTCAATGCAAGCCTCAAATACTGGAGGCCCTGGTGACCACCCTTCGTCAGCCGCTCGACTCTCTTCTTGCTTTTGCCCACCAGCTCAGACTTCAAATCCACCTCTAGCTCCAGATTCAGCCATCGCTCTGATCATCCCCCAGCATGTGGATACTCAATTCTTTTGCCCTGTTAAAAGCTTGCCCCACCTCACTCTGGTCTCCAGTTGTCTGTCATCTAGTCAGATTGCCCCACTCAAAGACAGGCAGGCCATAGGAGGCCCCTGGGGCCATAAATTCTCCATAACTGCTTTGCTTTGCGGTAATTTGTCTAAGCCTACATAAGTTGGTGTTCTCTTAGTGGCCTTGTCCAGGATGGAGTCACCCCTGCTGACTGCTCCTTGCCCTGGATTCATCTCTACTACCACATTTTCAGAGACGTCAGTCTCCTACCAGAAGTGAGTCATTAGGTCCTTAGAATGTTTTATTCCCATCAGTTTTATGATTGTCCCATTTTAAATAAGGAAATGGCAGCCACTCGGGTATCCTGGCCCAACATGCCTGGCCCAGGGAAACAGTACAGCAGGAAGCATTTCTGTAATGTAAGGAAGCCACATTTTATCACCTTGACCTGTATGGCATTAAGGATGGTTCCTGTATGCTACTGATGGATTGCCTAAGAAACTGGAATTGGAGGAGGTCTGGGTTTGCCATCCACAGCAAAAAGTTAGGCTTTGAAATTAGGAAGACGTGATTTCTTATTCTGATTCCGTCACTTTCTAGCTGGGTGACCTAAAACATTCCTGCAGAGTCTCTGGTTGCTCATCTGTAACTTGCAGGTGATGAATCTATCTCATAGGATCATTGTAAAAATAAATGAGAATGTGTGTGTGTGTGTGTGTGTGTTAGTATCACTTAGCACAAAAAGCATTTAAAACATATTTTTCTTCTCTCTTCCCTGAAACCCTTCCATAGTACATAGTAGGTAATCAAAACTGCTCAAAGCGTTGCAGAGACCTTCAGTTTGATCTGGAGAATCCTATTCTGTGGTCCTCACTCTTTGTCTACATGCCAATTTGATTTGTTTTTTTCACTATGGTGATCCAGGAGTTCACTGGAACTTTGGTTTTTTCTTACCAGTCCTTAGTGTTCATAAAATTTTTCTGTTGATAGTATGTAGCCTCACCTGTGCAGAATAGCTGACAATTATTTTTCTTTTAATTTCAAGTACAGTATTCAGTGACAATGACTCCTTGCTTAAAAAACTTGATTGGCATCTCATTGCCTTTCCATTAAAGTCCATAATTTAACATGGCCTGCTGTACCTGCATGGTCTGTTCCCACCTTCTTCTCAACTTCATCTTACTCTCTGCCTTCTGTCATGTTTCTCAACCATACAGTGTCCCTTTTAGCCATAGGGCCTCTCTCTGTACATGTCACCTCTCTGCCTAGAATGCTGTCCCCTGCCTGCTCCTGCCACCTCTTTCTCTCACTGACTGCCCCATTCATTTGCTCAGATATATTTCCTACCTCTCTTCTGCTCCATATAGTAGGGGGCTGAGCCATGCAAATTCCATTTTCCAGGCTTACTTTCCAATTGGCTTCTAGCTATATTTGGCCAGTGGGGAGCACTGGCAAGAAATTAAAGAGCAGGAGGAAGGTAGAAACCTGGGTAACCCTCCTCCCCTAACTTGTGAAGCTTCTCCTGGCAGTGCCTGTATCACCTCTACAGTTCCAGCCTCTGCAGAGAGTCCCTTTATCTGTGTCCCCAGCTCTCACCACTAGCCCTGGTTCCTGGGCGCTACATTATGTCACCCCAAGCCCTGAGGTAACTGCAGCTTCCTGCTGAGTTACCTCACTATCCTGTTTGCCCTTCATACCCTAGTAACTCATAATTCATCTCCTAAATTAAATCCCTCCACTGAACAGCCTCGTATGGACTTTGTTTTCTTATTTGAATCCTGCTGATAAAATAGCCATTCATCCTTTGAACCTCAGTTCAACTTTCAGTTTCTCAGGAAGATTTTCCTGACCTCCCCTTCTTCCACAACCAACAGCAACTAGATCAAATGTCTCATTATATTCATGGTGCTGTATACCTCTCCTGTGTAGAACTTATCCCAGTTCTAACTTCACATTCATCTGTGATTATTTAATTAATCGGTACCCACCACTGAAATATAAGCTTAATGAAGGCAATAACCATATCCTTTTTTTTTGGGGGGGGGTCACTATTATTTTCCCAGTACTTAAAATAGTATCTAGCACTTATTATGTGCTCAGTGAATAAATGAGTCCCTTCAAAAAGTTTTCTAATGCTGGGAAACATTGTTAAAAGAATTGTTTTTTTATCTAAGACCACGGTGAATACTAAAACCACAATGAATACTGTAATACCGTCTACCCCGTTCTGTGTGATTGAGCATAGCTTTGTAAAAGAGATTAAATAAACCTCAAACAATTGAACTACCCTATTAACAATGAGAAATTTATTGGACAAATCAACTATAATTCAGTTGTAACTGACCACATCATTATGGAGAATGGCCTTAGGGACTTCAACATCTCAAAAAAAAATACCGGGGCCTGATCTTGCCAAGGGTATAGAATCACTGAATAATTAACTGAACCCAGACCAGGCCTACCTCCTTGCCCCAGCACAGATGTGCTCTGGTTTCAGGAGGACATGTTCATGTTTAATGGTGAGTAAAGGGGGCTTTAGACCAAGAACTTACCAGTGACTAGTCATGATGCAGCCAAACTTTCCCTTCTATTTTAATAGTAAAGATAGTATCATCTTCAACATTCGTGGTGCTTCTTTAATTTTATGTTTTAGATTTTGTTTTATTTATTAGAAAAGCAATGTATTTATTTGTAATACCCAGAAATTGGAAACAATTAAAATTGTTTCAGTAGGGTGAATGGTCAGACAAACTGTTGTCCATCCACATCATGGGATACAACTTAGCAATCAAATGGAAAAACTATTGGTGTACACAACACCTTGGATGGATCTCAAGGGAATTATGATAAGTAAACATAAGCCAATGTCAAAAGGTTACATATTGTATGATTCCATTTATATAACATTCTCTAAAGGATAAAATTATAGAGATGGGGTCCATATTAGTGATTTCTAGGAATTGGGAGTGAGGAGAGGGGGATGGGTAAGGTTATAAAGGAGTAGCATGAAGGATTTGTGGTGATAGAACAGTTCTGTATATTGATTGTGATGGTAGTTACATGAATCTACACATGTGATAAAATTACACAAAACAATACAACACATATACACATACATGACTGCATAAAACTGGTGAAATTTGAATAAGGTCTATGGATAGTATCAATGTCAATTTCCTGATTTTATATTGTACTCTAGTTAAGTAAGATTTTTACCATTGGGAGAAGCTGGGTGAAGTGTACACAAAACCCCTCTACTATTGCAACTTTCTGTGAACCTATAATTACTTCAAAATAAAGCGGTTGTTGTTTTTTAAGAAATACAGGGATTTCTAGAAAACAACAGATTCAACATACATGTTTGCCTGCATTTCTTTTTAAAATCCCACTAAATTGATAGTAAAGGAATAAAAAATGCATAAACCTAGAAGTACACACACACACACACACACACACACACACACACACACCACACACACACACACACAATAAGAGACCATAGAAATCATGAAACGACTATAACAATTTGGAAACTGGAAAACGGATGGACAAAAGAAAACTATTCACAGAGACTGCTGAAAGATAAGTGGCTGTAGGGAAGAAAGTCAATAAGGAGTAAGTAGATTCCTTCCCCTGAACCTCTGAAAATTTTAGAAATAGAGGATACCAGGCACCTCTAAAGGCAGGGGACAGAGAGGGCCTGAAAAACAGTGGGGAGTAGTTGAAAATCTGTAGAGGAGGAATTAAACCTCTGGATGGCCTCCCCAGCCCTAACAGCCAGCTGATAGCCTCTTCCTTCCACCTTCCAGCATAAGGTAGGAGGTTCACCCCTTGGAGAAGTTGACCTACAGAGGCTTTAGTCCCAGTGAGGTCAGGCATAGCTGAAGTGCCATGCTGCAAATAAGAGTGCGAAGTAAAGGCAACATATTAGGCAGTAAGACAGCTCCTCAAATAATGGCAGCTGAACTTTAATATCCCAGGTGGGAGACTGGAGAGCTCCTCTTGGAGGAATTCAGCAGCTCAATAAAAAAGTCCTAGAGCTACTGATGGTTGATTGTCCCTCAACAAAAAACGCTAGATCTTAGCCAACTCATTATACAGTGAGCACACTAGTCATCAAATCCTGCCCACGTATAATCAGCTTTTGAGAGTGTCATTTTTTTAAAGATTTTTTTTTTAATTGGGGAATTGGGGAATTCCCCAACTTAATTTTTAATTGGGGAACAGACATGTTGCTATCCTTTTTGTTCTTCAGTCTAGTTGTGGAGGACGTCGTTTCACTGGCCCATGTTGGTATTGTGATCATTGCACTCTTCCTGGCTGAGGCAGATTGGTTGCCGGCCATTGGACGGCCTGTCACAGTGGCTCACAGCAGCTCACGCTGGCTGCCAGCTACTCACAGTAGCTTACGGCAGCCCACTGCAGCCTCACAGTAGTCTACGCCGTTGCCGCCGAATCACAGCAGCCCAGCTCCAGGTTGAGCTGTTGTTCATCATCTTAGTGGTAGAGGGCGCAGTGTCACTGGCCCATGTGGGATCTGAACCAGCAGCCCTGCTGCTCAGAGCTTGCACTCCCAATCCAACTCTTAACCAATGAGCCACTTGGTTGGCCCCGAGAGTGTCATTTTTAACTATGGAAGACAGATAGCCATGGCTCACTAGACATTTGAGGGCAATTTCTAATAAGACAAACACTAAAGCAAATAAATAGAGAAAAAGAAACAGAGGAAGTGGAGATAATGCAGGAGGACAAAAATAAATAAATAAATAAATAAACAACAGTGAAAAAAATAATACCTTTGGGGAGGTAAGAGAAGATAGTGTATCATGAAAAAAGAACAGGTTGCTATGATAAATATTGAGAAAACATGAAATTTAAATTTCTTTACCAAAAAAAAACATTCAGTGGAAAGATTGGAAAATAAATTGAGAAACTCTCCCAGCGAGTAGAATAAAAGAGACAACGAGATAGAAATTGGAGGAGTTAAGAAAACCAGAGGGTCACACATGACTTGGTTCTTTAACAAATATATGATGGTGATGGTGGTGGAAGAAATGTTATAAATTTAAGAGACCTAACAACCAAATGCAACGTGAGCCTTGATGGAATCCTATCTTGAACTTCAAGCCAACTGTGAAAGACACTGTAAAAAAATAATAAGAGAAATGTGAATGCAGACTGTGTATTACATATTAAGAAATTATTGGTAATATTGCTAATGTGATAATGGTGTGTGTAGTTATGTAAACCAAAGTCCTTATTAAGATGTATACTGAAGTATTTATGGGTGAGGTGATGTAATATCTGGGATTATATTTTTTTAAAAAGGTAAGATGTTAATCACTGAAATTAGGTGATGGGCATATGGGGGTTGCTTTACTGTTCTCTATTTTTCAGCAGTTTTATAATTTCTTTAAAAAGAAGATTTTAAAAAAAGATTTTATTGGGGGGTTGGGGAAGGGGAACAGTGTTGGGGAATTGGGGAAGGAAAGGAACCAAGTTGTTGTCCTTCAATCTTAGTTGTGGAGGGCGCAGCTAGCTCAGCTCCAAGTCCAGTCATCATCTGGCCAGCCATTGGCAGCTTGCTGCTGCTCAGTTCAAGGTGCCATGTTCAATCTTAGGTGCGAGTGGGTATAGCCCACCATCCCATGCGGGAGTCGAACTGGAAACCTTATTGTTGGGAGCACATGCTGTCATCAGCTGAGCCATCCTGCCACCTGTTGGCAGATCAGCGGCACCTCAACTTGGGTGCAGCTCACTGGCCCATGTGGGAATCGAACCAGCGACCCTGTTGCTCAGAGCTCACACTCTTAACTAACTGAGCCACTTGGCTGGCCCATAAGATTTTTTTTTAAAGATTTTTTTATTGGGGAATTGGGGAAGTGGAACAGACAAGTTGCTGTGCTTTTGTTCTTTAGTCTAGTTGTGGAGGATGTCACTTCACTGACCCATGTTGATATTATCATTGCACTCTTCCCGGGGTGACGCAGTCGCCCACCAGCCATTGGACAGCTGCTCATGGCGGCTCGCGAAAGCTCACGCCAGCCACTGGCCAGCCCCACTGCAGCCTACGCCATCGCTGGTGACTCACGGCAACCCAGCTCCAGGTCGAGCTGTTGTTCACCATCTTAGCTGTAGAGGGCGCAACGTTACTGGCCCTCATTTGTGGGATCCGAACCAGGGCCCTGCTGCTCAGAGCTGGCTTCCCAAGCCAACTCTTAACCAACACACCACTCAGCCGGCCCCATAAGAAGATTTTTTTAAAGAGAAAAGAATATTAGAGGATTAGATGAAACTCAAACATCTTACTAATAGGAATTTAAGAAAGTGAGAGCAACAAAAATAAAGAAAAAGAAATTACAAATAAATAATTCAAGAAAAACTGCCAGAAATGAAGAAAATAAATTTCCAAATTAAAAGAGTTTTTTGATTCAAGACTGGCAAAAGGAAATTACAAGATGAGTCTGGAACATTTGTTTTGACAGAAAGCAAGGAAGCCCTTACAAATGATCAGGACATGTCAAAAGGAAATTGAAGGGACTCTCAAAGACCAAATCTGGGATAATTTGAGCATCAAAATAAGTAATAATGAAATGGATTATGACCCATAGAATAGAATAATAATTCATTATTCTACACTGAAATAACTAGATAACTGAATAAATAAGTATAAGGGAAAGCTCTTTTAAATAGCAGAATTACAGTTAATAAATGTAGAAGGAATGATGAAAATAGAAAATCATAAAATCATTTTTTTCCTGATGAATCATTTATTTGGAAAAGATTAAAACATCACATTGATTTTTTTTTATACTGAAAGTAGAACATTTCGAATATATTAGTTTTTTGGGGGGGTTTTTTTTGCAACAGAAGTCATTTTGATATTGTCCAAGGAATTGTTTCTCACTTTAGGATTCATGTTTTAGTAACACCTATGTACTCATTGCAGCCAAGAAAGTATACTTGAATTTTGGATAGTCATTCATTATTATGGTGACCATACCAACATATAGTAAAAATCCTCTGGCTCTTCCCACCACATCCTTCTTTTCAAACTGCTTCTGGACTTCCTTGTACAAGCCCCTCTCATCACCTTCATTATTATCTCATTTAGTAAGAAATTTGCTGTCTTCATTATCATTTTCATGAGATTTGATTACTCTGTGAATAATTGGAATGTCCTGTTCTTCAAGAAACAACTATTTCACCAGCTCTAGTAGGGCGCTCCTGGAAACTGACAGGAAGAGGTCTCCTCTATGAAAGGCTGGATCCATCCAAGTTTTGGCTAATACTCATTTTGACTGTTCATAGTTGCTTTCATGAGTTTGATACAAATAATGCCTTTTATGATGCTACTCATTTCACAAATAACTTAAAAATTTAGTAACCCATTATATTACATTTTTACAAATTAATGAGAACAGCAAATTGATTAATCTCAATTATGTTTTAATAATGTTATAAAATGGATGCATTAAATGATAATTATATCAATTTAATCTTTTTTAGCAATCATATATGGTACTTTCCAGAAGATATTTTTCAGTGGCTCTTTTATAATGTTTTTGAAAAATAGATTAGCACGTTAATTTGAACTGAAAAATGAAGTCAGGCTTTTTGTAAAAATAGAAAAGGCTGGTTGGCTTGAAAAACAAAACTAGTTCTTTATTTAGCAGATATTTTCCATCATTTGAACATGCTATATTTTCAGCTTCAAGTTTTGACAAAAATATTTTTAAAGCATGTGTTGATTAAGAACAATTTATTGGTTCCAGTCAAGATGGCAAAGTAGGTAAATGCTGTGCTTGCCTCCTCCCATGAACACATCAAAATTACAACTAAACCGCAGAAAAAGCATCATTAAGAATTGCTTAAAGTCTAGCTAAACAGAAGTCCTATAACCAAGAGTATACAGAGGAGGCCATGTCAAGACTGGTAGTGGGGACAGAGATGAGGAATGGGTTGTTCTACAACCATGTGTGGCATTTAAAAATTGGGAGGTATAACTTGGCTGCAGAAGTCTGTCCTGAGGAGTGAGGGGTCCCAGTCCACACCAAGCTCCCCAGCCCAGGGTTCCAGTGTCAGGGAGAGAAATCCCACAACTTTTGAATGTGAAAACCAATGGAGGTTGTGATTGAGTGACATTAAGGGCTGCTGGAGTCCCAGGTGTTCCTCTTAAAGGTCCTGCACAGAGACTTACTCAATGACAGACACACTCATTCTGAGCTCTAGCACTAGGGCAGCAGCTCGAAAGTCACCAGGGAAATACAGGGAGAAGCTAAATTATCTGGCTTCAGGACGAGGGCAGGAGGGGCAGCTTTGTCCCAGACAGAAGTGTTGGCAGAAGCCATAGTTCCTTTGTTGAGTCCTTTCTGCCTGCATCCAGCATGCAAACACAGGCTGGTGCCATATCTGAATCTCCATCAACCTAGCTAACATAACACCATTTACCTCGTCCTGGTGTTTCCATGTGTTTCCTCACAGCATACTAATATTCGCATCATAGGGTTACCAGAAGGAGAAGAGAGAGAGCAAGGAATTGAAAACCTATTTGAAGAAATAATGATGGAAAACTTTCCTAACCTGCTGAAGGAAATAGATATGCAAGCCCAGGAGGGACAGAAGGTCCCAAATATAGATGAACCCACATAGTCCTACACCAAAACCCATCATAATTAAAATGCCAAGGCTTAAAGAGAAGGAGAGAATCTTAAAAGCAGCAAAAGAAAAGTAGTCATTACCTACAAGGGGGCTCCCATAAGACTGTCAGTTGATTTCTCAACAGGAACTTTGCAGGCCAGAAGGGATTGGCAGGAAATATTCAAAGTGATGAAAAGCAAGGACCTACAACCAAGATTACTCTACCCAGAAAAGCTATTATTTAGAATTGAAGGAGATTAAGGGCTTCCCAGACAAGAAAAAGCGAAAGGAGTTTATCACCACCAAACCAGTATTACAAGAAATGTTATAGGGACTTCTTTAAGAAGAAGAAGAAAAAGATGAAAAATATGAATAATAAAATGGCAATAACTACATATCTATCAACAATTACTTTAAGT
Organism: Hipposideros armiger; assembly: GCF_001890085.2. Taxonomy (NCBI): domain Eukaryota; kingdom Metazoa; phylum Chordata; class Mammalia; order Chiroptera; family Hipposideridae; genus Hipposideros; species Hipposideros armiger. The sequence goes on along the minus strand of NW_017731420.1, from coordinate 1,674,516 downwards.
GCAAATGGATTACTTCAATCAAAAGACATAGGGTTGTTGAATGGATAAGAAAACAAGACCTTTACATATACTCTGTACAAGAGACTCACTTGAGATCCAAAGACACATACAGACTGAAAATAAAGGGATGGAAAAAGATATTTCATGAAAATGGAAAAGAAAACAATAAGCTGGGGTAGCTATACTTACACCAGACAAAATGAACTTTAAAACTAAGCTATAGTAAGAAGCGAAAAAAAGGACCGGTAATCCCATTTCTGGGTATTTATCTGAAGAAACCCAAAACACTGCTTCAAAGGTACATGTGCATCCATATTTTCACTGCAGCATTATTTACCATAGCAAGATATGGAGGCAAACCTGGGTGTCCATCAATAGATTAATGGATAAAGAGGTGACATATATATGAGGTGTGATCAAAAGATATGGTGAATGTTTAAATTTTAAAAAAATGTATTACAGTAAAAGACACATTGTCATTAATCCCCCTCAAAATACTCTCCCTTGCTTTGAACACACTTAGCCCATCATTCTTGCCACTTTCTGAGGCAGTTCTGGAAGTACTTTGGTTGCCCTGTCGTGGCTGCCTTGATGTCCTGAATCAATTCAAAGCATTTTCCTTTCATGGTCATGTTGACTTTGGGGAAGAGCCAGGAGTTGCACAGTGCCAGTCCAGTGAATAAGGTGGATGAAGACACACTGTAATGTTTTATTTGCAGAAATTGCCGTACCAGAAGCGATGTGTGATATGAAGATTTGTTATGATGGAGGATGAAATAAAGACACTCATGAAAGAAGACTTCTAGAACTGCATCAGAAAGTGGCAAGAATGATGGGATAAGTGTGCTCAAAGCTAAGGTGAGTATTTTGAAGGGGATTAATGGCAATGTGTCTTTTTTTCATTTAAACATTCACCATATCTTTTGATCACACCTCGTATACAATGGAATATTATTCAGCCATGAAAAACAATGAAATCATGCCATCTGCAACAATATGGATGGACCTAGAGGGTATTATGCTGAGTTAATTCAGAGAGAGAAAGATAAATGTCATATGATTTCACTTACATGTGGAGTCTAGAGAACAGGATACATGAACAATCAAAACAGCAACCAACTCATAGATACAGAGAACGTTTTGAGGGTTGCCAGATTGGGAGGTGGGGGTTGGGGGGGTTAGTGAAGGAAGGAGGGGATTAAGAGGTAAAAAGTGGTAGTTACAAAATAGTCATGGGGATGTAGAATATAGCATGGAGAATATAGTGTAAGTAGTATTGTAATAACTATGTATGGTGTTAGATGCATACTGGATTTATCAGGGTGATCACCTCTTAAGTTATATAAATGTCTAATCACTGTGTTGTACACCTGAAACTAATATAATGTTGTATGACAACTGTTTGAAAATAAAAAAAATATTTTTTTAAAAAAGAGAGGAAGGGGCCGGCTGAGTGGCTCAGTTGGTTAAGAGCTCACTCAAGAGTTTGAGCTCTGAGCAACAGCGGTTCGATTCCCAGCCTGAGCTGAGCAGCCACAGAGCTGCCAACAGGTGGCAGGATGGCTCAGCTTAAAAAAAAAAGAGAGAGGAAAGGACCAGGGAGGGAGATAAGGAAGGAGGAAAAAAATAAGGTAACTATGTGAGTTTATGGATATGTTAATATGCTGGACTGTGGTCATTATTTCACAATGTATACTATATATAAAAATGCTAAGTTATACACCTTAAATATATAAACAATTCTTATTTGTCAATTATACCTCAGTAAATCTGAAAATTTTATAAAAGAACATTTTACTGAAAAATAATTGAATTGGCTAAAGTTTAATGAAATTAAGATTGATACTATCTTCCTGACCCTAAGTCTAAAGAATTAAACATGATACTTCAAAGTGAAAGAGTAACAAGTATAATATAATGACTGATTATTTAATGAGCCTTGGTAAAATCTTTTTGGTAGATTTTCCAGAAATAGAGAAAACGAGTGGATCTAGTGACTGAATAACAAGCTCTTTTATAAATTAGGAGGTTTGCAATGCATTGTTTTCACCAATCTGAAGGAGAATCTATTTTAGTTGCTAGATCATTAAACATTATTTTTGATTACATATCATTTTATGATTTTCAAAATACAACCTAGAAGGAATTCAAAACTTGATTGACATTGCAATAACAAAATTCCTTTTGTTACTACCTGCTTTTAAAATGTGACAAGATTTCTTGGTGTTTACATTTATTTGAAAAAAACAAGTAATAAAGGTGATATGAAACCCTTTTTTTTCTAGCAATAAAGTCATATTAAACCATGAATCATGAACTAATTGAAAAAGAAAATCCCATTAATCTCATTAAAAAAGAGACATTTCTATTAAAAAATTACTTTTTAGTTCAGTGAGTTTTTAAATTGAGGTATAATTGACATATGTTTAGTGACTTTTAATAAAGTATTGCTTTACATTATTGTATATTAATAGGAATTATAATGATAAATTAAATCAGAAGAGCAATTTTAATACCCAGGGAATCATAGTCACCGAAAGCAAGGTAAAATTTACAAATTCAATTTATATTAATATTTTTGTTACAGAGAATTATGATAGGGTGATTAATAAAAAACTTTTAAACAGGATAAAAAAGATTACAATAGGATAAAATTTTGTGAAAGAATGGAGGCAAAGAAAGATGTAAACTTTTCAAATGTCAAAGAAGGGATTGTTCAGGCTTTTTTTTTTTTAACTGCATGATGTATAATACAAACCAATTATTGTGATACTGACAATATTTTAGATAAATTTAAATTTGATGTGAGCATTATATTTTAGAATATCTATATTTACAATATGTCAGAAATCATATTTGTTCAAACTACATAAACTTATGGTAAAAAATTATTTCAGGGTGTTGTGAGCAAGCAAACAAACAAAACAATTTTGAATATCACTGTTCTAGGTGATTTGGATATGGATGACCATATACTGATTCTTAGGTCAGCTCCATTCTTTTCTGGAATATTCCATGATGACCCATTCTCATTATTTTCCCTTTGTTTCACTTTATACACTCAGGTAGCAGGCCTCCATGTTCAACTATTGTAAGTCCAAAATATATCAAGTTCTAAATTATATTGTGTAGACCCTTCTGACAACCCATCCACAGTAAAAGGAGGGGTGTGCTTTCACAAATACACTAATTTATAACACCCATCTTTCTAAAATAATTCTCTATCAATAGGCTTTTTTTTCCCAGTAAGTTTAGCATAATATTACATTATTATGTAATGTAATAACACCAGTTTAGGCAGGTCAGTTCACCCAGACCTCTGGGCCCAGTTTCTTTTTTATTTAAATTTTATTGTTGGTTTCAGGTGTACCGAACAATGCAATAGTTATCCTTTTCACCCCTCACAAAGTAACAACCCCCCTCCCTCATCTACTGCCCTTTCACCCCCGATAACATGCTTATCTATTACAATTCCATTGATTCCATTCCCACTCTCTACCCCATATCCCGAGACTATATGTACATATAATTATAGTTGACATACATTATTATTCAACATCATGGGCCCAGTTTCTTTATATGTAAAATTAGAGAATCCACTATTTCTCTTAGGTCCCCTGAAGTTCTGTAATTCTTTTGTTTTATTAGTGTGTTTTAGAAGTGTCTGGAAAACACTTAAAAATAGTAGATAGCAATTATTTTAATATCTTTCAAGTTATTTTCTCCATAAAACATGGAATGACTGCATTTATTAACATAGCATTATTGCTAGTTTAAAAAAGTGAGCCTATAAATCAAGTCTAAAATATCAGTTGAAACCACTGTTCTAACATCTTAAGCTCTGAAATTTGAAAAGTAGACTATACAGTCTCCTGAGCTAAAGCAGAGACAGTATGGAGGATATCAGCCTAGATATTATTTTAAATTCCAGACTCACAGTTGATAGAATTATAATTGCCCTGTAAGTGCTGACCTAATACTACTTTGTTATAAAAATGCATGGTCATCACATAGCCTATATAAACTTTAAATGAACTGTTTAAATGCTGGCGAGGTTGTGGGGAAAAGGGAACTCTGGTGCACTGTTGGTGGGACTGCAGACTGGTGCAGCCACTATGGAAATCAGTATGGCAGTATCTCAAAAAACTGGAAATGGAACTACCTCATGACCCAGCAATTCCACTCTTAGGTATTTATCCAGAAAAACCCAAGACATTAATTCAAAAAAATATATACACCCCTATGTTTACTGCAGCGCTATTTACAATAGCCAAGATTGGAAACAATCAAAATGCCCAACAGTAGACGACTGGATTAAAAAACTGTGGTACATTTACACAATGGAGTATTACTCAGCTATAAAGAAGAAGGAAATAGTACCATTTGCAACGATATGGATGGACCTAGAGAACATTATGCTAAGTGAAATAAGTCAGTCAGAGAAAGACAAATACCATATGATCTCACTTATATATGGAATCTAAAGAACAAAATAAATGAGAACTGTAAACAGAAATAGTCTCAGAGACACAGAGGAAAAACTGAAGGTTGCTAGTTGGGAGGGGATGGGGATGAAGGAGAAGGGGAAGGGATGAGACAATACAAATTGGTAACTACAATATGGCCTCAGGGGTAGAAAAGACAGTTTGGGCAATATAATCAATAATGTTGTAAATATTTTTTAGGGGGCCAGATGGACTTATGTCTTGTTAGGGAGACCACTTCACAGATGGTGTAAAGGCCTGATCGCCGCACTGTATTTCTAAAGCTGATGTTGAATAATATTGTATGTCAACTGTAATTATATATACATATTGTCATGGGATGTGGAGTAGAGTGTGGGAATGGAGTCAATGAAATTATAATAGATAAGTATGATATCGGAGGTGGGAGGGCAGTGGATGGGGGGAGGGGGATTGTTACTTTGTGAGGGGTGAAAAAGATAACTATTGCATTGTTCTGTACACCTGAAACTAATAATAAAAATAAATAAATAAATAAACAAACAAACAAATAAATAAATAAATAAATAAACTGTTTAGTTTGACCCTCTAGTTATATGGTAATTCATGTTGTTTCAAAAACCTTTTGGAATGAATGTCATAATCTTAAATCACAGTGATCTATCTAATCAGAGTTATTCTAGCTGACAATGCTTATGAAATGTGTAACAAATTCTCAGATAACACTGCAAGGCTATATTAGAGTTTTAATGGAACAGCCAGGATCTTTTTGTTCTGGGCAAAATAAAAGTTCCTTTATCTGTTCTGTGAGGAGTTGGCAGTTTACACAAGGGCATTTCTAACTTTTCAAAAGGCAAATTTTCAAGCATATCGCCTACTTTTAAAACAGGCATTTTTCTCTTTTGGTCTGTACAACAGTTCTCTACAAAAAATGGGGTGCTGATGTTTGTCATATTTTGGAGAAGAAGCTGAAACAGAGAGATAGAGGCTTTCTTTCATTCACTCAGCTTCTTAGAGGTAATTGAGCAATGAACTTGAATGATCCCCATTGAGAGAAAGTCATTGTCCTAGGCCTGGAAGCTCTATACCCTGTCCACAGGAGACTTTCCTCTAGACTCAGGAGATCAAAATTATGAGTAGCCCAGTGAAAGTGTTTTCATAGTCCTTCCCAAAGTAAATGCCTCCCTGTCTCTCTTGCCTGTGCATTTGGTGTACTGTTGACCTTCCTGGACACTACTTGGCTTGTTAACTTGGTTAATGGAAGCTAAAGATCAGTGTTTCTGATTCCTGCACAGACTCCGAAGTCTGGACATAAGGAACATTTCTCCCTAATATGATAATGTGGTAGTTTGATCCATTGAGATTCATTTGTTATGATTCCTGCAGGAAGAGAAAAAGGTGGAATTTCTCCCTCTTGATCCTTGACCCACCCCTCCTAGCTGCCTGGGTGGTGGTTCTGCTTTTGTTCCTTGGGGGAATTAAAAGCCCTTTCCTCACCCAACCCCCCCCAAACCCTAGCCTCTTACAGGTGGTAGAGCTGGGTTATCTAAGAGGCAGAGTGGCCTCAAGGGTGGAAAGGTCCAAGTAGAGCAGCTGCTTCCATGTCTTCCAATGGGGATGGAGAGGGAGCGGCCGTGCTGGGGACCAGACTGAACACTAAGCGCTGTTGTCTTTGGTACCAATGTGGAAGGTTCCTATGGCTCTGCTTGACACTGAGGGTAATGAAGGGAATAAGGCCACTTGCCTTTGAACAGATCCTGTGGGCTTGGTCAATTAATATGTGCCACCATGATGGCCTGAGGAATAGAGGCTCTTCCACCACTTTCTGGGAACCACTTATCCAGCCCCATCCCAACTCTTGGACTATATAGAGGAGTAGAAAATTTATACCCATCATATCCAAGATGATAGGTACCATTCATTGAGCATTTACCATATGACTGGCACAGTGATTACCTACCAGAGAAATTTATTTAAAATTTTCATACGGCAGAATAATTTGAGTTCAAAATTTACTATATCTCATGTTCAAGGCTGTAGTTTCATCAGCAAAGAACGAGAGGAATTTTTTCCATATCTCTTCCAACAAAGGAGCTCAGGCATTGTGTTATGAAGCCTAGATTTCTTTTACCCTCTGGGAAGAGTCCAATGGCTCTTATTTATAGATCACAAGTGGAAACCTGGAGGTCTGAGCTTCCATGTTTTATTTGGCCTGAAAAATGTTTTAGGAGAATTTGAATTAGATGCACACATTTAAGAAACAGAAGATTTTATGTAAAAATAAATTCCAAATTTCCAGTATCTCTTAAAAATCAAAAGATTTGGGAAATTTCAGCCTGACTTTATATGACAACAGGCAGTTGGAGCTGAATTGTTGTTGCAACTTGAGACAAGGATGCTCTTCCTGATTTGCCATAAGACCCAATAGGCCTGAATATCTTCTATGGGCTCACTTCATTGAAAGGGAATGGGGAATGTAGTCAATAATATTGCAATAAGCTTGCATTGTGACAGATGATTACTAGAATTAATGGAGTGATCACACTGTAAGTTACAAAAATGTTGAATCACTATATTGTACACCTGAAGCTAATATAACCAATGTAAGATTGCATACCAATTATACTTAAATAAAAAATAATAATTAAAAAAAAAGAATATGCCTGCCTGGCTCCTATGGACATTTGAATTTTTGATCTCTGGTCTGGGTCTATTGAGGGGGAAAGAACTGGACATTTCTAGATCAGTAAGGGAGACTGGCCCAATCCCAGAAGTTACTTCCTCAAATCTGGACAAGAGCACAGGATCTGGGTCCCATCCATAGGTGCATTTTGGGTATAAAGCCTTCTAAGTCTTTATTCTGAAAAATATGTAGAGCAAACACTCATTGGGCAATGGACAGTGGCTTTGTATTGTTTTAAAATAAAAATCATGTCATTTAAAACAGGTATTTTTCACTTATTGAATATATAAAAGATAAATATCTTGATGGGTAGTACAGATATACTTATGAGTTATACAGGAAACAATTGGTATATTAGTTTCCTGTGGCTGCTGTAACAAATGACAACCAACAAAGAACAGAATTTTATTCTTTTATAGTTTTGGAGACCAGAAGCCAAAAGCAAAGCATTGGCAGGCCTGCCCTCTCTCTGAAGGATCTAAGGGAGAATCCTCCCTTGCCCCTTCCAGCTTCTGGTGGCTGCAGGCGTTCCTTGGCTGTGGCTGCGTAATAACCCCAATCTCTACCTCTGTCTTCACCAGCCCTCTCTGGGTGTCTCAAATCTCCCTCTGCCATTCTCTTATAAGGACACCTGCCATTGGATTTAAGGCCTACCCAGATAATTCAGGATGATCTCATCTTGAGATCCTTAACTTAATTAAATGTGCAAAACCCTTTTCCCACATAGTCTTATTTATAGGTTCCAGGTGGACATATCATTTTGGGGGGCACCATTTAACCCACTATACTTGGATAAATAATTTTCTCCTTAAAATTATTTTTTAAAAAAAGTGGTTGACTTAACTTTCTGGGTGCTTTTTCCTTTGGCTGCATGGTGAGTAGGACTGAGCTGAGGGCAGAATTCACTTTGAGTCACTGAGTGGCTCCAGGGAGGTATGTGATAATAAAGCACTGGCCACACACCTAAGAAACATGCACTGAGGCTTTAGCTTCCTGTGTTTTGCTATCCAGAGGAACAGTGGTAAAATCGCAGCAAGAAGGTTAATGGTCTCCCTTCCCAGGCTGTGGCATATGGGTTACAAAACTCAACGGAGGCTTCTTTGGGAGCTGAACAGCCTCTACTCATGCACTGTCCAAGATTTCTAAAAAGCTAACTCCATAAAAGGTATTTTGTTTGGCAGAAAAGAGAGAGCTCTTTTAACAGTACTCTTCTATTTTTTTTTTTTTGGCTTCTAGGATTACATATTGAAGGGTTAGGTGTGGTTGGCACTTGATTCCTTTTTAGATTTCTGGAGTTACCCTGACCATCTAAAAATGGGATTCTTAAAATATCCAAGTCCATGGAGCAATTGAGAGCCTTCACTAATGATGAGGCTGTGTGATGGTGCCCAGAGAGAGGCATCATTCTTTGGATGTGGTAGGCAAGACTCAGCAGAAATCTAAAGAGAACATTTCCTGCACTGTCAAAACAGTTACCATAAATGGGAATGTTATAATAATAGTTAATGTTTAGCAGGTGCTTAGTGTAGACACAGTAGAGTGCTACTTCAACTTTATAATACATGTACTATTATTATCTCCGTTTTACAAATGAGGAAACTGAGGCACAGAGAAGTTAAATGGTAAGCAGCACAGCTGACATTCAAAGCCAGCTAGGATACCTCCAGACTCTGTGCTCTTAACCACTTTATCTGCATCTCTGAATCTGTTTTGGACAAAATTGTGACGTGAGTGAGGTTACCTCCATCGTCTCTCTGCTTTTCCTTTTGCTTCCTTTCTGAGGCAAGGTGGTGTGGTAGAAAGCATGTTGAATTTTTAGGCAGTCTGACCTGGGTTCAAATCCTGGCTCTGTGAACTTATATAGGCTAGATGACCTCTCTGAGCCTCAGTTTCCTCATTTGAAAATGATGATTATAATAACTACATCATAGGATTGTCACATGGATTAACTAATATAATGTAATGGATGCTGTGATATATTACCCAGATCATCCTTTCAGGACCAAGGCACTTCCCACCTCCCGCCCATGCTGCCAGGATGTTGCCTGTTGACCATTCACAGATGAGCCTCTTCCAGAAACTGCCTTCAGTTAAAGGGATTCAGTCACCCCAAATTATGTCCCCTCCCCAGGGTCAGCCGGCATGTGCTGACATCAGTTGTGTGTGGGGAGGGCACAAAGGCCTGCCCCTTACTTCATTTGAGGACAACTCTGAAGGACCATCAGCTCCAGAGGCTTCCCAAAGGAGGATTGGCTGAGGCCTCTGTTCAAACTGCACCATCACTCCGCTTCTTCCTCTGCCCATTCCTGCATCCTTCATCATTCTCAGGTGTAGGTGAGGAGATCATGTCCCATTGAACTTCCATCCCAGAGTCTGTTTCCTGGGGAGCATGACCTGAAATAGTTAATGTTTGTACAATGTCTGACACATAGTGCACATTCAATAAATTCTTTCCAGGGTTCCTACTCACCTCATGTACATCCTACAGCAATGCCTCACCACCTGATGTGGTGCCTGTGATGGCCTCTGTCTCATCAAAACTTAGCCATCTCACTGCCTTGGAGGAGCACCTTATCAAAAGCTGTAATGGGTCAGTGTCTCATTTCACTGGATTGGGGGAATGTAACCTCCTAGACTGCATTAAGTTGTCACAGGGTGAGCCTGGTAGGTAGCTGCTCAGAGCCCCAGCCATATAAGGCTTTCAGTGTATGTTTGTTGTGGATGCTGTAAGGCCACTACTGAGCCTGAAGAATGGATACTCAGTTTTCAGAATTCCAAATAGATGGAATTCAAGAGCTAGACACAATCTCAACAGAAAGCACTTTGAGAGCTTTACAACATTTGGAATTTTTGCACCATCAGCAACATGCCTGAGAAATGTGAGCACCAGGGTCTAAAAGCTACAGGATATAGATAAAACAGGGAGCAGTAGCAATGCGCAGCTGGTGGGTATGCCCTGGGAACATTGCTTGCAGACCCTCTCAGGGACGGTGTGGCCAGGAGAGAGATGCAGTCTGAGGCAGCCCTGTGCATCGTCCTGTGGGCAGGCTCTAGGCTTTGCAGAAAAGCTAGTGGGTTCTTCTGCATGATTGTCACTGTAGGGCAGTAACAGTACCACGGGGGCCTTGATGCTCCACTGTATTGCAAGGTAATATGAAATGGGCTTTGGTTTCTATAAAGGTGCTCTATAGTCAACGGCACTGGCCTGCCATTATTTTAAAGGCATTGTGGTATACCTTTATTTGGGAGTATCCCTGAGCAATGACCTATGCTTTAAAAGTAACTCATAAAAATAACTAAAAAAACCCCAAAAAACAAAACACCCTGATATGGTTAGAAAGGCCACTTAGTATTGCCTATGTTGGGAGGCTGAGAAGTATGTGGAAAAGAACACAAGCTCTAGTGCAAGACTGACCTGATTTCAAATTGGGTCCACTTTCCAGCTGTATAACCTTATAAGTTATTAACCTCATGGACCTGTTCCTTCATCTGCAAAATGAAAATAATTTTTATTCCCAGTGTTTGCTGTAAGGCTTAAGTGAGAATATTCATCTCAAAACTCTTTGTTGTGAAACGCCACCCAAATGAAAGATATTCATATATTGCATGGAAATAGTGATAATTAAACATTCACTGGTCAACAATGTTTGAATGTCCAGGAAATCTTCCTTAGGCATTACAGTGGAAGTCTATGTTTGGCCAATCTTTTGGTAACAGAGCCCCTCTTCCCTGTGGGAAATTCATTTCTATGTGATTTGCATGACTAATCTCTAGCCACAGAGGGTAAGAACATAACTGTCTTTCTCCCTGGCCACATCAGTTGGTTCCAGGGCTGAACACATTACCTTACTTTGGTCAATCAGAGCCTTCTCCAGACTTTTCTGCCACAGCTATTGGGAAAGATTATTAGTTTTTGCTAGATTGCTAGATTGGTAGGATGTAAAGCTGGGGATGCTGGAAAACATCCTGCCACACAGAGCAGACCTAGATATCTAAGAGGTGGTGAGACCAAAACTTAAAAGAACTTGAGTCCCTGGATCCAGCCATGTTAGAAGCTATCTCTATCCCTTCACTTCCCAGACATGGGAACTGAAATAATTCTCCCTTTCTCTTTAGTTTGAATTGGGTGATTCTCACTTGCAACAAACAGAGTCCTGAATAATACATGACTTACTAATAAGTTAGGGGACTGGCACCAATACTATCCATGATTTTCCAAGGAGTCTCTGTTTCCTCACCCATAAAAAGAAAGAAATAATATTTACTTGTCAAAGCTCTCATAAAGTCAATGAGATAACATATGTGCAATTCCTTCTATAGCATTCATAAAATGTTAGCTATGCTGCATTGGGCATGGTGACTCTGGACTGGATTTATGTGGCTACTTGACTACATATAGATGTTTCTCATTTTGGGGAAAATAGCTATTATCATCTTGAGTTCCTGGTTACCCTCTGGAGCAAATTTGCTGACCAAAGCTTTTCCTCAGGATTGCTGAATAACTAGCTTCAGCTCTTCTATGTACAGGACCTCTAAACGCTAATGTAGTTGATGGTCCACCAATCTTTCTTCATTTAATGGCTGATGTTTGGAATTTTACCATCAGAGCTTCACATATTAAAAAAATTATTTAAATAGAATACATATGCAGAAATGTATATGTAAGTGTGTGATTCAATGAATTTCCACAAACTGAACATGGTCAGGTAGCCATTACTCTAATTAAGAAGTAGAAAATTGAGCACACAATAGAGTATTACAGATGTCATATTATAAAGTTTTGTACACCTGAAATTTATGTTATTAGTTACTGTTACCCCAATATTTAAAAGAGAAACACACAATTACCAGCATCCCAGAGCCCTCCCCCATATCTTCCACCCCCAGTGATTACCCCTTTAAAAATAACCACTATCCTGATTTCTAAAAGCTTGGATTATTTTGCCTGTGTTTTGTTCTTTATATAAATGGAACTATATAAGGTATACTCAGTAGTGTCTGAATTTGTTATATTTGTGAAATTCATTCATGTTGTTGAGTTAGTTATAGTTTGTCCATTCTTATCACTGTATAGTATTTCATTCCACAACTTATTTATCCATTCTACTGTTAAGGGGCACTTTCATCTCATTGACAATAATTAGTCACATGAGGAATCTTATTTCCAAAGAAGGCTAGGAAATATAATTTTTTACCCACAAAAAATCAGGGTGTAGTTACTAAGGAAAAAGGAAAAAATAAATATTGTATAGGCAAATAGTTGTGTCCACCACTCTTACCTCATATTTCCTTCCCAAAATGTTTAGATTGCCTGTGGATAGTGGGAATATGGATGCTAATGAGTGGTTTTCATTAAAAAAAATTTTTGTGTGTACTAATTGTTTTATTAGTAAACATGTTATTTTTCTAATCACCCATGAAGAAATATAATAATAGCTAACTTTATTATCTACCACATGCTAGGCCTGCTGTAAACAGTCTACATTTTATTTATTCCTCAAAGCAAATCTTTGAGGTAGGTGCTACTGTTATCTCCATTTTATATATAAGGGGAAACTAAGGCACAGGAGGTTAAGTGACTTGCCCAATGTCACCCATTTAGCAAGTAGTGGAGCCACTGTTCAAACCCAGGGAATCTCGCTGAGAGTCACACCTGATGTACTGCCCTTCCTAAATAAAAATTAAACAAAGAGAATAAAAAGAGAAATTTAATGCTGCTAATAATGATAACACCATTCTCATTATTTCTACAAAGATAGCAGCTGCAAGTCCAGCATCCTCCACATTATCTTGAAATGCTCTGTGTGGGGTGAAATTTTTGTCTGGGGGCCTCCTGCCACTGAACACCACTGAAAAGAAACCATGCCTTCTTGAAATCAACTGTGTCCCCACCCAGGGGGCAGCAGGCCTGGGCTCTGCTCACTTTTAAATGTATTTGACACCCTTGGCAGCTCCGCCATCATCAATACCACTTAACATATTTCCAAGGAGTCTGGTATGTTTGGGAGTGCCTCCTTGCCTCAAAATAAATTGGCCAATCTAGAGGGTGAGTGCCTGACTCTATGCTAGGCCGGTTTGAACCTGTTCCGTGTACATAAGAATGAAAAATATTAGACATCTGTCACTTCATCCAATTAAGTCCTACATTTAGTTTATTAATAGAACTAAAAGCCTAACATAGGTCACCTGACTCCTTCTTCAGTAGATGCTATTTCAATGGATTTTGCGGTCCCTCTGATACCAGTATCCTTATTTCTGCCTTCTTGTTTCTTTAAATAATTGCATTAAATAGAATCACATGAGCTAAAATTGCATTGACGGTAATTGGTGACATTTGAGTGTTCCAATGCCTCCAAAAAGGCCTGTTCAGTCTGGCATTGAGCCATCTCCAAATGGAAACCCATTTAAAAACCCATTTTCCTGGTAAGAAACAATTGATGTGAACCTAGACTAATGTGTTATTAAAGAGGCCTCAGAATTTACATAGCTAAAGTTTGTTTGCTAGAATCTCAGGTCAGGCAGTGTAAATGTTTGTGTAAATCTCTCATTGGATGTACTGTGGATTGATTTGAGCTTGCTTGGTTTAAATTCTGGCAAGTGGGGTTGGTGGTTCTTATGATTTGACTTTGTTATCAAAATCCTGGCAACAAATTATTTTAGCTCTATTATATTCTAACATCCTTGAAATAAATGTCTGTGTTAGTTTCCTGCATTAAGAAGGGGGGAAATTCATTACTTCAGTGGTTCTGAATTTTCTACTCAGAATCCTTTTAGGCATAAAGCTAAACTTCGTTTTTCGCATATCTTCTCCTTGTTGCCTGGTAACAAGTACTAGATTCTCCTCATAACCCTGCCTTGTTCTTTCTCCTCAGGGTCTATGGATGCCCTTTGTCCCTCCCAGACTGTCCTCCCCAAATCTCAGCCATGTCCTTGAATTTGGGCCACAGGTTTTAGTGGGGACAGAAAGACCATTAAACATGTATGAGTCCAGCAGGCACTTTTACTTTAATTATCCAATTAAATCTCCACACCAAATCTCTTGGGCTGGCATTTTTTTTCAGATAAAGCAACTGGGACACCAAATAATTAAGTAATTTTCCCTAGGTCTCACAGTGAAGCCAGTCCTTAGTCTTTGAACCTGGGTTCATACAGCCCAGTCTGCTGTCTCCCTGAAACTATCAATTTGTTCTGATCCAAAAGATGCAAGTGCCTCATTATTATCTCCTGCTTCGTTATAAAGATGGAAAAGCTATAATCATCCACACAAATTCATACCAAGCTGCTGCCACTTCCCTCTTAAGAGATCTCTTGAAGAGTAAATACCTTAAGAAATGGAGCACTAATAATACACTGTCAGGTAATTAAGTATAATGTGTTTCTCCTTCCAGGGCTCTTTGCATTTTAATTGGACAAAAGCTTAAGTCAAGCGAATAAAACTCTGAGACCTCAGTGAGTCCTGAGAGGTTTCCTGTAGAAGACTGGGTGGCCTTGATTGAGCATTCAAATCCTGCTGTGTAGGAAGCTTAGCCTCCCAGCCCTGGACAGTAGCTCCACTGCTCACCCTCACCGCTGCTTCTACCCTACAATATAGCCTGATCTTGGTCTTAGGTCTGGACTTTTGTTTGTTTGTAGTATCCTTGCCCATAGTCTCTCTTCCTCAGGTTTATGTTCCTAGCTCTTTCTGAAAATATAATTTAGAACCTATCACTTTTTTTTTTTTTTAGCTGAGCCATCCTGCCACCTGGCAGCTCAGCGGCTGCTCAGCTTGGGCCGGGAATCGAACCACTGTTGCTCAGAGCTCGCACTCTTGAGCAAGCTCTTAACCAACTGAGCCACTTTGCCGGTCCCCAGAACCTATCATTCTTAACACCTGCTTCACATTTGAATAACATCAATGTCTCTCATATATCTGTACACTCCTCAAGTTACTGTAATTGCTAACATGCTCACTTTCTTCCACTGGACTATGAGGAAGAGCCTCAAAAGGAAGAACCAGTCCTTTCTCTAGCTTTGTCTGTATGACTTCTTCAGACTCCTGAACTGGTCTGTTTCCTGTTTCTAACACACCAAGCTCCTTCTCACCTCAGAAACTTTGCACTCACTGTTCCCTCTGCTTAGAAAGCTCTTCCTCTATATTTTTACATGGCAGTCTCATTCTCATCAACAGTTCTCAGGTCAGATACCACCTCTGAGAGACATTTTTTGACATCCCTTATAAAGAAGCCACTAATCTCCAGTCACTCCATCACATTGGTTTGTTTTGTTTTCCTCATTGCACTTATCTACCTGATGTTATCATGTTTATTTTGATCCCTTAAAAAAAAATCTATCTTAACTGCATGAGAACAGGGACCTTGTGTTGTGCACTGCTATATCCCTAGCACTTAGAATGGTGGCTAGCACATAGTAAACAGTAAATAAACGTTGATGTAATACATAAATGAAAAACAGTACTCAACAAATGTTAGCTGAGTGAATGAATGACAGTATTTGGTTTCTCTCACATCCATATCTGTCATATAGCATGATCGCTATCTCCTTCATATTGCAGTTGGCTTATTTGTCTGGGTAGACTTGGATCTCAAATAGGCAGAGACCCTGTCAAATTTATCTGTGTAACTTCCCTAGCACCCAAGAGAGTGCCTTTTACATTGTAGTTGCTCAACAGTAAATGCCTGAGTCCTTCCATTTTCTGATGTCTAACAGAGCCCGAGAAGTGCCATTTGGGTTCTTACCAATGATGCAAACAACCTGGTATTCTGTCTTTATGGGTAAGCATGCTCACGCCACGTAATAGTCATTGCACAGGTGGAAAAGCATGTCTTGTATCGTCAGCTCCTTCTAGTCACACTTCTGGGTCTCAGAACCAAGTGTCCTGAAAGCAGTCATGACAGCATCTTGTTCATGGATAGAATAAATAACAATGTCAATTGTCTTGTTTCCAGTAGTCTAGTGTTGACCTTTTGAACCTCGTATTTTTAAAGAACAACCCCAGCAATGCCTAGATCCCTGTACCCTATTGTGATTTAGTAATCAAATCCATCTATAACTAGAGCTTGGATTATTTTCCAGCTAACGTGTTTGTTAATTTATACTTAGGACAAAATTCATCTGCCATTTTTACTTTGCATAGTTTGTCCCTGTCATTTTGGCATATCATTCCCTATAAAAAGTTAGTATCATTTTCAAATTTAAAGATTTACGGTGTCCCCTCTTTTACAAAACATAATAAACTATTAAATCAGATTGGCCTGGGATTAATTCCTTTGGAAACACCGCAATTTAATTTTCTCCCTGTAATAATGTTTCTGTCCTGTTACCTTAATATATTATGATATTAATTCTTTATCCATAATAAAAATAATCACTGCCTAATCCAAAGGTAACTCAGTTAAGAAACCAATTGTTGTAAAAAAATGTAAAAAATTTTTTCAAGAATAAAATATATTCATGATTTCTCCTTTCTCCACAAATTCATTTTCCTTCTGAAAGAACTTCATAGATTGGTCAAACATGCTTTCTTCTTAGAGAGACTGAGTTGGCTTTTTTCTAATTGACACATATTCAATAATCTTATTTTTCATTCATATTTTCACTAATGTGTAGATATCTCTCCTTTAAAGACTTCATCTCTTCCTACTGTTTCTTCAGACTGGGTAAATAATGATTAAGTCTAGAACCTCAATTTTCAGCCTTTCTTTGCTAACATAGAAAGCAGGTATATGAGAACATTTTTAAAAACTCACCAGGTCTACTTTATTATTTAAAAATATTTTATTACATGATAAAAATTATTGTCTATGTGAACATTTAGCCACTGGTAAACTTGTGGGAATATTAGTAAAAAATGACCTGATGAAAATAATCATGTTTTCCAGTACCTGTTTAAATATTTCTAAGTGCTTTTTTCTTCTCCTTTTCTCTTCTCTCAAGTTTTGCTTGCTAATTAATTCTGTTATCCTCCAGTCCAGATATTGTTACAGCTCCTTCTCAGGCTTTATATATTTTTTCCTTTTATCCCTAACTCAATAACTCTGTATTTAGTTTCATTGCTTATAGTCAGTAGTTGGTCTAGTAATAAATTTTAACTTGAAATACTCCTTCAGCCTGTACTTTATGGTCATTGATGTCACTCTTACAAGTTTTAAATGGACTTTAATGCATTATTCCTTTTTTAAGAACTTGAAATGCTAGTAACTCTTAAGTTTAAACCCATCTATTATCCTCTAGCATACTTCTCTAAATAATCTGAGCAAATAAAACATTTAATCTTTTTTTCTTTATTCTGCTCTCTTTAGTAGAAACTCAGTACCCTTGATTTGTTAATAAGGAAATAAATCCTTCTTTGAAAGACATGACGGGTGCTGTACTTGTGCTTAGAGTCAGAACTAGAAATTCTAATCTCCCAAGTAACAATTTTTGAGTATGCTCCTTTAACCTTCATTAATTGCAAAATAAACAGATCCATGAAGCTAAAACTTTAAGACTCTGTACTAGATGATCAAAGCTTTTTAATGTTTTGAAAAGTCATCAAATACAACCCTTGAGTAGATTTGATTATTGTTTTTCTTAAACAGCTTTATTGAGATTGAATTTACATACCATACAATTTAGTCTTTAAAGCGTACAATTCAATGGTTTTTAGTACACTCACAGGTAAGGTGCAACCATCACCACTGTCAATTTTAGAATATTTTCATTACCTCAAGAAGAAACCCCTATTCTTTAGCCATCACCCCCTCGTTCTCCATCCCCACCCCACTCCCACCTCCCATCTTAAGCAACCACTAATCTACTTATTTATTTATCTATTTTTTATTTTCAGGTGTACACAACAATGTAATAGTTAGATATTTATACCCCTCACAAAATGATAACCCCCTCCCCCAATCTACTAACCCTCTGACACTGTATATAGCTATTAAAATTCCACTGACTATTCCTCATGCTGTACTCCACCTCATATGACTATGTATATACATTAAATTCTAGTTGACATTCATTATTACTCAGCTTCAGCTTCAGTTGTACACTGCAGTAGTCAGGCATTTACACCATCCAAGAAGTGGTCTCCCTAATAAGACAAGTGTCCATTGGATACTCTACAAAATCTTTACATTATTGATTATATCCCCTGAAACTGTCTTTCATATCCCTGTGGCAAGCTCTACCTTTGTTTCTATTAATTTCTCTAATTTGAACTCTATTGTTGGCCAATATTGCATTAATGCCAATTCAGATTCTTTGCCCAATTTTGAGGTTTTTTTTTTATTGAGTTGTATGAGTTCTTTATATATTCTACATATAAGTCCCTTAGAACTAAAGTTTTTATTTTGATGATGTATAACTTATCTATTCTTTCCATTTGTTTTTCTTGCATTTGGTGTCTTGTGTAAGAAACGATGGCCAAATCTAAGGTCATGAACATATACCCATATGTTTTCTTCTAAGAGTTTTTAGTTTTTTCTCTTACATTTATATCTTTGATCCATCTTGAGTTAATTTTTATTTATGGTGTGAAGGGTCCAAATTTATTCTTTTGCATATATAGCTATCCAGTTGTCCCAGCATCATTTGTTGAAAAGACTGTTCTTTCCCCATTGAAAGTCTTGACACCCTTGTGAAAAGTCAGTTGACCATAGATGGGTGCCTTTATTTCTAGACCCTCAGTTCTATTCCATTGATGTATACGTCGATCCTTGTGCCCATACCACAAAGTATTGATTACTGTTGGTTTATAGGAAATTTTAAATTGAGAATGTGACTCTTCTGACTTTATTTTTTCTTTACAGAATGGTTTGGCTATTCTGGGTCCCTTTTAACCCCATGTGAATTTTAGAATCTGCTTTTTGATTTGCACAAAGAAGTCATCTGGAATCCTGATAGGAGTTGCATTGAATCTATAGATCAGTTTGGAGATTATTGACATCTTAACAATGCTAAGTTTTCTGATCCATAAATATGGGGATGCTTTCCCATTTATTTCATCTTCTTTAATTTCTTTCAGTAATAATTTTAGTTTGCAGAATATTAGTTTTATAATTCTTATGTTAAATTTATTCCTAAGAATGTCATTCTTTTTTATGTTATCGTAAATGGATTGTTTTCTTTAATTTTACTTTTGTATTTAGCATTACAAGGATAGAAATTCAATTGATTTTTTGTTTAAAGATTTTATTTGGGAATTGAGGGAGGGGAACAGTGTTGGGGAATCGGGGAAGGGGAACAGACAAGTTGCTGTCCTTTTGTTCTTCAGTCTAGCTGTGGAGGACGTTGCTTCACTGGCCCATCTTGGTATTATTACGCTCTTCCCAGGTGAGGCAGATCAGTTGCCAGCCACTGAACGGCCACTCTCCGCGGCTCTTGGCAACTCACGGAGGCTCTTGGCAGCTCACGCTGGCTGCCAGCCACTCACAGTAGCTTATGGCAGCCCACTGCAGCCTACTCCATTGCCAGCGACTCATGGCAATCCAGCTCCAGATTGAGCTGTTGTTCACCATCTTAGCTGTAGAGGATGCAGTGTCACTGGCACTAATATGGGATCCGAACCGGGGCCCTGCTGCTTAGAGCTGGCATCCCAAGCCAACTCTTAACCAACTGGGCCACTCAGCCGGACCTTCAATTGATTTTTACACATTGATCTTGTATCCTGCAACTTTGATTAATTTATTTATTAGTTCTAATAAATTTTTAGTGGATTTCTTAGGGTTTTCTATATACAAGATTGTGTCATCTATGAATATAGTTTTATTTCTCCCTTTTCAGTCTGGATGCCTTTTGTGTTTCTTTTTCTTGTCTAGTTTCATCCACATTAATAAGAGATAGTGTTCTATGGTTTTTTTCTGATACGTTTGTGGACTTTGGGTATCAGGGTAAAACAGTCTTCATAGAATCATTTGGTAAGTGTTCCCTCCTCTTCTGTTTTTTGGATGAGTTTGTTGGTATTCATTCTTCATTGAATGTTTGGTAGAATTCAATGGTGAAGGCATCTGGGTCTGGGTTCTTCTCCGTGGACACTTTTGCTTTTTTTAAATTACTTATTCAATCTCCTCACTTGTGATAGTTCTATTCCAATTTTCTATTTCTTCTTGAGGCAGTTTTGATAGTTTGTGTCTTTCTTTTGGTCCCTGATTCTCTGTCTGAGCTTTCCCACTTGAATGTCTCTAAGTGTTGGCAGCAGATATGATGAATCTGTACCAGAATTTTGGACCACAAATGAGTGTGGCTGGCGCAAGACTTGGAAGGAATAAAAATCAGTCAAGGGTCAGCAATCTGTGAATCAGTAGAAGCCAGAATGTGCATTAGCAGGGTAGTCAGGACCAGCCATGAAATAGTCAATGGGAGACCAGACTCCAGAGGAAGGGTAAGAACCAGGAGGTATGCAAAACTGGGAAGGGAAAACAGCAATAAAAGAAAAGGCAGATTAATACTTAGGAAGAAATATCAGACACCAGCAGTGAGAACAGAGCTTAATACCTGGTACTGAACCAACTTCTACTACTTCAACCCAGGAGCTTTTCTGAACTTGTAGTGAAGGCAGTAACCACTCCTTTAGCTTGGTGCCCTGGGATTCAAATATGCAGACACATGGGATTATCTGACCACACTGGAGATGAGAGAATGATTGTTAAAATAATGGGAGAATCCTAAAAGGAGCTATATAACCTGCTCAAGACATACTCTAAAACCCAATCTCTTAACTAAGATAGACATTTCCTAAAGAGAACAATGAGCTTAATTTAATATTAATATATAGAATTTAAAATCCATTCTTGAACTATACATAACTATACCACACAATGCACAATTATATGGACATTTTATATGTCCCAGAAACAAGAAATTATTTTCTCATATTTTGGAATATAAAAGCTGAGCCTTTATTCCAAATTAATTCTCATCCAAAAAGCATGGGTAACATGAGTCCATTAAATAAATAAGAGAAGTAAAATGGAAAATATTTTTGATCACATATTTGATTAAAATATTTAGTATTGTGTATCTGGAAAAAGATGATCCCTTGAGGAAAACAAATTCCAAGTAAGATGGCGTTTACTTTAAAGAGAGAAAGCCACAGCTATGCTAATAATCCCTTTTAAGATTCTGTGGATAACATGAGACCCACAGTAGTATCTAACATAAACATGTAAGGAGATTTGAAAGAAACACAACAAAAATAAACTGTGAGAATCACTCCTACAATGTTTTTTCCACCCTCTGGCTCTTTTAAAATCTGAAGGAAAGGATAAGAACTAGAGGAGCAGAAAAAAAGATAAAGAAAAGAAGTGGACAAGTGAATTTGTAAACTATTTCCTCACCATATTAATAGATAGGTATAGAGATAAAGTGATAATTATATTTGTTATTAACTGAGGCAAGTCTCTTTCAGTTGAAAGTCCAAAAAACAACACAAATGAGCTTTACTCCAAAGGTAGCTTCTTGGTTCACACAACAGCAAAGCCTAAGGGATGAGATATAGCTGAATATCATCCATCCCTCTCTTGCTCTTTTCACCTCTTGGCTCTGCCTTTTTCTTCTTCCCCTCTTTCCTTCTCCTCCTCCCTTCCCATCCTTATTCATTATCACCCCCTCTTCTTCTTTTGCCCCAAGTTGCTTCATTCTTTCAATGGATTCTTCCATGAAGTTGGGGAAAGAAGTTTCTGAAAAAAAAAAAAAGCTATTCATACTCTTTAGAGCTAATTGTTTGTTGATTAAGTTAAAGAACTAATGAACACAGACTTCAGTCCAGTAGGCAAGATGAGGGGCCCAGAGAAAGGCTGTCCCTGAAGACCCCTCTGACTGTGACTTCTGTTCTGTCAATCATGACCTTAGCATAGAAGAGCCTTTCTGCCCACTGGCCTGGGTCCGAGGGGCTTCTGCGCATTGCCTGAGTATAAGGATGGCTTTAGTCCATTCACTCAAACTATATTCTTAAGCTCCTACTATATGTGGGCTCTGAGGAATAGAGGTCAATTATACAGATGAGGTCCTTGCCCTCATGTAAGTTACATTTTAGTAGGTATGTGTGTTGGGGGTGTTTTGCTTCCTTAGATAATGTGGTCAGAAAACTCCTTTTTGAGAAGGTGACATGTGAGCCACTCGCTTAAAGATGAGAAGGATTTAGCCATATGCAGATCACTTTCCGGGAGAGCTGAGAAAATTTTTTGTGGAGGTGCCAGATGAGCTTCTGCCTTAATCAAAGAAAGGAGGAAGCTCACCTGGCATGTGAACGTCATACATCCCAAACTGAGGCTCTCACCATCTCTCACTATTGTGGCTGCAGTAACGTCTTCAACAATCTTCTTGTATTCTGAAGGGTCTATTCCACATTACCTCTAGTACCGCCTTTCTAAAAGGCAACTCTGGTCATGACACTCCTCTGTTTAAACCGTTCCATTGCTCTCAGGATAAAATCCACCCCCTAGGCACACAGCTGCAGTGTTATTTATGACCTGGCCCCTGTGTACCTCACCAGCTTCATTCTTGCCATTCACCTTGCACTGCATGTACTGGTCACACTGGACTAACTGATGTTCCTCTCTCATGGCATGCCCTTTTGTGTCTTCATGTCTTTTCACATACTGTGCCTTGACCTAAAATCCCCTTCCTCCTTTGGTCCCCATTCCCTGTCCAATAAATACTTGTTCTGTCTCCTTTAGGAAACCTCTGAAATTCTCCTGAGTTGGATTGGATGCTTGTGCTATGCACTCCCAAGCCTCTGAGCTTACCTTAAATCATATCACCTTATTGTAAATTTCTATTTATTTGCATTCTCTTCTCCTAGACAGTAATATCTCTGAGGATGGGGTCCTTCTCCTGGCAAAATATCCAGGGCAGAAGAGACCCATGACAAATATTTAAAATGCATAAATGATATTTTTAAAACTACACAGAAACTAAATTATAGGAGACTAATTACAGACTTAACCTTTCAGAAAACTGAATAAATAATGTGTGGGACAAATTTGAAAAATGTGTCATAGAACACAGAAAAGAATGATAGAGTAATTAAAATTAAAATAATGAGACTGAATAAATACATATAGAAAGTGTATTGGACAGTTGTTGTTTTTTCTGTCTTCCAGGTATATTTTTCCTTTTAGAAACTGCTGGTCCCACACCTAGTCTGGATATCAATCATTTGACCCCATCATCCCTGCCACAGGAATGAATATGTAACCCTGGCTGACCACTCTATTCCCTCAGACATGGAAATTGAGCAAGGAATAGGAATGCTCCCATCCCCAGTAGCATGGACCAATAGCATGCATATGAAGGGAAGAATACGGATCCCTTTGGAATCTGGAGTCAGGAGCTTCTAGGAGCATTTGTGCTGTCAAATGGAACAAGCCCACCTGAGAATTAAGCCAAAGTAAAAAAAGGCTTGCTGAAAGTAGAGAGATGGCATCTGATTTACAAATGTTGAACCCATGCATCCAGCTGTATCTGACGTCAGATCTCACAGTCAAACTCTCCAATTATATGAGACCTAATTTTTTGTTCACTTGCAATCAGAAGATAAATTTTGGTCAATGGAAGTAGAATATAGCAAGTGTCAGTCTCTAAAATGTAGAACTGGCTGAGTTGAGGTGTGGTAAGTGGTAATGAGGATTTTTCTGTCCCCACCTGCGAACTGGACATATGGATTATAAAGCAGGCACAAATTAGACTGTCACCTGTTATATTTTGGGAATCTGATCATGTGCTTCATGTGACTAGCACTTTAGCAGCTTGTAGAAAATGTCAAGATACTAGAGTAAGTTAATGACTTTTTGATGCTTTTAAAAAATATCAAGGGCCGGCCGAGTGGCTCAGTTGGTTAAGAGCTTGCTCAAGAGTGCAAGCTCTGAGCAATAGGGTCACCGGTTGGATTCCCAGCCCGAGATGAGCTGCCGCTGAGCTGCCAACAAGTGGCAGGATGGCTCAGCTAAAAAAAAAAAAAATCAGAAAAATCACAGGTTTCATCAAACAGCTAAACAACTAGAATATGATATGCTTCAGCAATTCCACTCCTAGATACTCTAACAGAAATTAAAACATATACCCACATAAAAACTTATTCATGAATGTTTACAGCAACATTATTCATAATGGCTAAGATGTGAAAACAACCCAAATGTCCATCAACTGATGAATGTATAAAAAATGTGATACATCCATACAATGAAATATTATTCATCAATAAAATGAAATGAAGTCCTAATACATACAACAATATGGATGAACCTTGAAAACATTGTGTTAAGTGAAAGGAGCCAATCACAAAGTGTATGATTGCATTTATATGAACTGTCCAAAATGGGCAAATCTATTGATTGAGACAGAAAGTAGATTAGTAATTGGCAGAGGTTGAGAGGAATGCGAGGATTGGGAGGTGAGGTCTAGGGGCAGTGAAGTTTCTTTTTGGAGCAATGAAATGTTCTAAAATTGAATATGGTGATGGATGCACAACTATGTGAATATACTAAAACCACCGATTTGTATACTTTAAATAGGTGAATTGTATGGTATGAAATTATATCTCAATAAAGCTGTTGTTTTTGTTTTTTTGTTTTTTTGTTTTTGTTTTTGTTTTTTCAAAAAATGCAGGCTCTAGCTTAAACAGCAAACAGAAAGGTGGTAGCATATGGTTCTGCGGAGAGGCTCTTTCTGCCTGTAACCAGCAATCTAAGATACTCAAGAGTCAGCTAATCATGTACATTTGGAGAAGTCTAAGAATGGTGTTGTCCATTTGAAACTGAAGCTAAAGTTGGTGAGAGTAAAGACGGGCAGATGGGAGGTGCAATGGAAGATAAGATGGCAAGTAGAAGCTTGATCCCTGAGCCTCACTTAGACACCTCCTGATCTTACTTTTTTGCCCAACAAAGATAAGAGTAATTCCACTATTAAAAGACAATCTTTAGATTGTAGTGGCTTCTATTTCTCTGTATTCCAGAAAAAGATATGGGTCTTGGGGTGCTCGGTCACATTTAGGGGCAGAAGCCAGAAAGAATACAGTTAAACTAAGGACTCGGGGGATGGACAAAACATCAAAGTCTGTGGCAAAGAGAAAAAGCCACTGGGGGTTTAGCTTCCAGAATCATGAGCCTGCCAGATCTCTGGCTTTGGTTACAAGCCCCATGGAGTTGACAATGTACAAGAATTCACGTTGCAGCCAGAGCAAGCTGTTTGGTCTTCCAGCAGGTTGGTGTATGCAGATTGTTGGCCACTGAAAGCTGATTTCCCATTTTCAAATAAGGCTTTTTTTGTAGCTTCCTGTTTTACCTCATGCATTGAAATATTGACTGTTAAGACAGGGGATTGTAATGGTGGCATTAAATCTCCTATTTTGAGATTTGGATCTCCAGTGTAATTTGATTTAACAAGTGTAATTTAGCTTGGGACTTTTTGAAAGTTTTCTTTTCTTTGCCTCTTAATGATTCTGCCTCCTATACATTTACTATGCAGTTTCAATGGTTCTGTTTACTTGGCCCAGTGCTGAAGTAAATAGAAACATTAAAACTGGTATGCATACAGTAAATGTATAGGAAGCAGAACCATTAACAGTTGGTGGAAAGGAAGCAGCAGAAAGGAAGCAAAGAAAAAAAAGAAAAAAAGCTTTCAAAAATTCCCAAGCTAAATTACCCTTGTTAAATCAAATTATACAAGAGATCCAAATCTCAAAATAGAAGACTTAGTGCCACCATTACAACCCCCTGTCTTAACATTGACTATGTTGGGGATAGTTGTATTTCTTATTTAGCAATAGGTTGCTAGATGATGAGTCTTTCCTGGACCTGAAATCCTGGATTTTAGAGCACACAAAACTAGACGAATTTTGGAATGTCTTCTTTTGGGGAGGAAGAGAGTGTGTATTCATTTGTGGAGGAGAAATTTGTATTGTCATAGGAAGGAACACTTTAAAATGAATGTACAGAAATTGCGTGTGTGTGTGTGTGTGTGTGCGTGTGTGTGTGTGTAGGATGCTGGGTAGTTTAGGAATGGAATATTATCTTTTCTGTTTGGGAACAACCTGACTAACAGCTGGTGGACATATGACACATTTCCCTCCATACTCTGATTGGTCATTGGTACATCACATATTAAAGCCAATTATTAGAATCATTCTTTTGTAAAATTTACCTGGGTTCTGGGGGTGAAAAATCCTTTCGCCTTGTGATAGCTAAAGTAACCTCTAAGTTTACTAGGGGCTACTTTTGCTCATTCTCAGAGAACCTGCCAGAGAACAAAGCTAATACAAAAGAAAATAAGTGTCAAGAAGGCAAAGGTTTATATGTGTTTTGTTCACGATGGCATCCCCAGCACTAATAACAGTGCCTGCTATATAGTAGGTGCTCAATAAATGTTTATTGAAGGAGTAAAATCAGAACTAAAAAACAAGAAGAGAGAGAATGCTGATAACATGTTTGAACTTCTGGTTCTAGTCATGTCTAGGGCCAGTGCTACCCCTTGGACTTCCCAGGTAGATTAGTCAGTAAGTGCCCTTAATTCTTTTAGTTAGTATAACAGATATTGTTATACTAAATTGCCTCACTCAGCAAGACCCACACTAACATGACTCTGTGTTCACCAAAAACTGGAAAACTGAAGTCTACATTACCTAGATGCCTTTGCAGTGAGGATTTCTGCATGTGGTGTGATGTTCACCAAACACAAACATCTGCAGGAGACTTGAAAGGGGTTATGAGCACTATGCAGTGGCTCTTCTGGCAGCACAGTGGCAGAGGCATTTCGGTACTTCTGCAACAGCTATGTCAGAAGCCTGGATGTCTTGTCATCTCTACCTCTGTGTGACCATCAATGATGGCAGCAACTTCCTGGTCTGGCAGCTTTTGTGAGCATGGCAGGGGCAGCATGGTCTTTATTTAGGTCAGTTATGGTGCGGCGGCAGCAGTAGCAGCTTTGCTTAGGCAGATTTTAGTTGTGGCTCCAGGAGTTGTTCTGAAAGTCCAAACTGCTACCACTACAAGTCTTTCAATCATTCCGTAGTTAATACTCTTTAGCATACATGTCTCTGCTTAAATTGGCTAGAGAGAATCCTGTTGTCTATGACTGAACTCTGTTGTCTATGACTCAACTCCATTGTCTATGACTGAACTCTGACTAACTCTGCAATATAAATAATTTAAGTGGAGTTTCTGCCAGTACAACTGCAAGAGCCTAAACTAACTTTGTAGAAATTCTGAAGGTAAAAACAACAAAGGAGCAGAAATAATTAAACTATGAGAAAACTTCCAAATATATACACATAAACACAGAAAAATGTTTTTTTCAGTGAAAAATATCAGACTGGCCTCAGACCTGTGTAAAACCAAATACAATAAAACAATAAAACAAGATCCAAAGAGGCTTGAGGGTGGGAATGCCATCATTTATGTGTAATGTCAAAAGAATGGCATTCTCTGACCATCAGTAGATGACTGGATTAAGAAACTATGGTACATTTACACAATGGAGTATTACTCAGCTATAAAGAAGAAGGAAATAGTACCATTTACAACAATATGGATGGAACTAGAGAACATTATGCTAAGTGAAATAAGTCATTCAGAGAAAGACAAATACCATATGATCTCACTTATATGTGGAATCTAAAAAACAAAATAAATGAGAAAGGTAAACAGAAATAGTCTCAGAGACACAGAGGAAAAACTGAGTGTTGCTAGTTGGGAGGGGGTGGGGATGAAGGAGAAGGAGAAGGGATGAGACATTACAAATTGGTAACTACAATATGGCCTCAGGGATAGAAAAGACAGTCTGGGGAATATAATCAATGATGTTGTAAATATTTTTTAGGGGGCCAGATGGGCTCATGTCTTGTTAGGGAGACCACTTCATAGACATTGTAGAGGCCTGATCACCGCACTGTATTTCTAAAGCTGATGTTGAATAATAATGTATGTCAATTATAATTATATATACATATAGTCACGGGATGTGAAGTAGAGTGTGGAAATGGAGTCAATGGAATTGTAATAGATAAGTATGATATCGGGGGTGAGAGGGCAGTAGATGGGGGAGGAGGGGTTGTTTCTGTGCAAACGGTGAAAAGGATAACTATTGCATTGTTCTGTACACCTGAAACTAACAATAAAAAGGTGGCATTCTCAAATATAAAATATGATCTCAGAATCAGACCATCTATGTGTCCTGTCTGAAAATTTTCCTAATAATGGTCTCTATTGCATTAAGAAATGTGTTAAAACTGGGCCGGCTGAGTGGTGCGTTGGTTAAGAGTTGGCTTGGGACGCCAGCTCTGAGCAGCAGAGCTCAGGTTCGGATCCCAAATGAGGGCCAGTGACACTGCCCTCTGCAGCTAAGATGGTGAACAACAGGTCAACCTGGAGCTGGGCTGCCGTGAGTCGCCGACGACGGTGTAGGCTACAGTGAGGCTGCAGTGGACTGCCATGAGATACCGTGAGTGGCCAGCAGCCAGCATGAGCAGCCGGCAGCCAGTATGAGCTGCCAAGAGCCTCTGTGAGCGGCCGTCCAGAGGCCGGCGACCGATCTGCCTCATCCGGGAAGAGCGCAATGATAATATCAACATGGGCCAGTGAAGCAACGTCCTCCACAACTAGACTGAAGAACAAAAGGAGAGCAACTTGTCTGTTCCCCTTCCCCCAATTCCCCAGCGCGGTTCCCTTCCCCCAATTCCCCAATAAAATCTTAAAAAAAAAAAGAAATTTGTTAAAACTAAAGAATTAAAAAATTGGAAATCTGTAGCAGAAAAAAATTGTGTAACAACAAATTCAAATAACATATAAAAGTAAAATTTATAAATACGTCATAAAACTGTATGCAACACAAAAACGATTGTCAAAGAAATATGTGGGGTTTTTATAGGAAGATATATATCTATTAGGACTCTTTGTAAGCAATAGAAATGAACTGTAATCAAAAAAATTGAATTAATCAAAGGCTATGGGATAGCTACAGAATCTAAACAGAAACTAAAAAATCAAGTCTCAGAAAGGGTAGGACCCAGGGCAAGTCCAGAGATCCAGAAGGAACTATTCGACAATCTCAAGTCATTGCCCCTGGGATGCCCTGCTACAACCAAAATTGGTTTTTGTCAGGTGAAGAAAAGTGCTTCTGATTTCCTCTGCTTATTAGAAAGCAGAAAGAAGTGTGTTCTAGCTCTGTAGCTGTAACTAATGCGCAGGTATTGTATTTTTCCCCATACATATGCTGAACAGAATTGCAACTAGAATCACCCTGTAAGCATGCTTGCAGCAATCCATTGTCATTCTTCAAAACTGTGTGGGATACTTTCAGCCCCCTAGCAGGCTTTCCCTCACATATCATTGGCCAGAATGGCATCGCATTTCCATTTCTAAACCAATTAATGCAAGGAGAATGGAATTATTTAGATTTGGGCTTAGTCTAATTAAGACTCACCCTTGGGTACTGGGGAGGAGTTCAGTCTCCTAGAGACACATGGTTGTCTTACAACTTTAAAATAAAAAAAGTGTTGTGTTGAGCAAGTAAAAACAGCTGTTGGGTAGACCACAAGCAGTGGCTTTAATATCTGAAATTCCCCCAGGGATAGAACAATGCCTTTGATTTACTCTTTTAATAGGGAGGGGAAGCTCCAGTGTCTTCCATTTGCTTCTCCCTACCATAATAGGGAAAAAACGCGGGAATTCTCCAGTTGTTGAGAATATTCTATTCAACAGAGGAACTGGGAAAAAATCCACAGAATGAATGGATTTAGAGTCTGACAGGGTCAAATTTTATGTTACCTGACTCAGGTATGTCCTTACTCTGATAGGTAGGTCTCAGTGGATTTCTGTGTGCCAGAAATTATATTAGCTGAGAGCAAGTATCTAAAAGTTTCCAAAAAGCCTTAATTATTCTTCTCATCCTAGGATATAGTTATCCTATTAAATATTTTTTAAAGCTATCTCAGAGTAATAGTAAAAAATGAAATTTTGCTGTTATAATATGGTACCTAGTCTCCCCTT
This sequence comes from Hipposideros armiger, assembly GCF_001890085.2. Classification (NCBI taxonomy): domain Eukaryota; kingdom Metazoa; phylum Chordata; class Mammalia; order Chiroptera; family Hipposideridae; genus Hipposideros; species Hipposideros armiger. Next base: position 1,644,406 of record NW_017731420.1, on the reverse strand, counting down.
GAAGAAAGATGCTGTGAATCTGTAGATTCAGCTCTGAAAACTGGGTGAGGGGTCATGACTCTCTATTTTCTTGACTCAGGTCAGATCTTCATGCATCACACCAAGGGTATTTTATTTACACAAATCAAGACTTTAGTGGGAACCCTATGTTCAAATAGGCATAGCCAGAGATCTCTTAGAGTGAGGTAATCTGATAACGAACCTGGTGTTCCTGCTTATTATAATCATACTCAATTTGCCTGTGAATTTTTTAGGGAGGCTATCTCACCCCTATGATCCCAAGATTCTCCTTTCATAATTGAAAGTAGGGAACACATTTCAATTGCAACATTTCCCACCAGCAATTTTTTTTTTATAAGATGCTGGAATTTCCCTCAGCAGTGCGGGTCTCAAAGCTTTGAGGAAGGGATAGTCATTCCAATCCTTCTTGGGGCAACAGTTATGGGTATACAAGCAGGACACTCACAATGGATCTCTTCCAGCATTCCTATCTCAAGAAGTCTTTATTTCCTTCCTTTGTGTATGCCAAGGGATTTTTGGCATCTCGACTTTCTTTAACGAGGGCCAATGTTGGAGCCTGATTTGCTTTATCCATCCAATCCCATTAGATACCCAACTGCTTAAGCCAGCACTTTGAATGCAGCACTTCTGGTAAGTGCATCCACATTGACAAATTCAGCCCAATCTAAAATTATGTCCACTCTTCTTGGTTGAGTGTTTTGAAAATATATTCCCACAAAAATTTCACCAATAGTTTCATTATTTAAAATAGCAAATCCCTGCAACCCTTACAATGTAAAAACCTTCTCTTGGCAAAAGGAGAGTCCTGGCCAAATACCTGAGGCTGGTATTATTGCCTGTTCGTGTCTTTTATGTGCTAACTGCAATATGGAGAATTGGAGGACTCATTGTATTGAAAATCCCAGGAATGGTAGGAGCCAAATATGATAACAGCATTTTCCAAAATTCATTTTCTAGTGGTTCTCAAAAGGGTTGAGAGCAGGAAGTATCGAAATCACTTGGGGATACCTTGCAAAATGTACCCCCTACCCCCAGGGCCAAGTCAGAAGGTGGTAGAGGTTATGGCAGGGAGGTCATGCATTCCTTCCACACTCACAACTCATTTCCCCTGGAACCTCCACTGCTACACATACATCTTAATCATGAATATAGCATAAGGAAAGCAATAAAGTTGTTGTTTACAATTAATTACAAGGAGGGTGACTCTTCGTATATTGTGTTAAGTTATGTTAATATTTCCAGCTATTCTCTTCTCTATAAAAGAAGAGTTAGCAATGTGACTTAGATCACTGGGGGATGAGAAGAAGTCACAATGTATTAGTTCTAAGCAGATTTAAGAGGTAGTGTGTATTTCTGCCAACTTGTTTGCCTTTCCTTTAACAAGAGAATGACATATTCCTAAGGGCAGCTACTCCTTCAGCCTGGTTCCCAGAATGAGAAGACCAAGAGAACAGAATTGTAGCCACTGACAGATGCCATGAACAATAAAGAAATGCTTGGTTTTGGAAGCTAAAGAGATTTCGAGTTGTTAGTGCAGCAAATCTAACTAACATACATGAAAGGATTTTTTGGAGTGGTGAGCACCCTGGTGGGTTTGGTAAGATATTTAAAGTGACACCAAACCTTGAGTTTGGAGGTATGAATTACAGTTAAATTTCTTTGTATAAGAAAGTGGGAAAGCTTTGTTTTATCTGGGCAAAAGGAGATTGGACAGGGAAATAAAATGGAAAAAGCAGAGGTCTAAGCAATGGAGCAGGAGACTAGAGATCCAAAAATTGTTAAAGGACTGTTAGGCCTGGTATATCTACCATGGAATTTTATGTTATTTCCATTTTAGTTAAGTATACTACATATACATGCCATGTGTGAGTGTTTTTGATGAAAATCTAACAATACAACTAAGTTCCACATTTGGGTTAACTGAATAGAACAGAAAGAAGGAGCAAGAAACCATGCCAAGTTCATCCATCAGCTGATCCAACTGAGCAAAAGCAGGACCTTGAAGTTTGAGGAGACCATGGGAATGTAAGAAATTATAAGGAGGATTTTACTCCCACAAACCAATTTGAAACAATCTTTTCCAGATTTTAAAGCCTAGATTTGAAAGTCCTAAATAAATGTTAGTAGATTAATTCTAACACACACTAAAATAATAATAGTACTTATCCTAGTAATCTAAGAATGATTCAATATTAGGGAAGTTATAAGGATATCTTAAGGATAATAAAAAAAATCACTGAATGACCATTAAATGATTGCTGACATCTGATGAACACTAATTTCTTTTAGGAAAAAAGTACCTCTTTACTTATTTTTATTTTTTTGAAGATTTTTATTAAAATATAGTTAATGGACAATATTATGTTAGTTTCAACAAGTGTAGTTACTCAACATTTATATACCTAAAGAAGTGATCACCATGATGAGTCCGGCAACCATCTGACACTGTACCACGCTATCACAATATTATTGACTATATTCCCTATGCTGTTCATTACATTCCCATGACTAATTTGTTTGTTTTTTTAAAGATTTTATTGGGGAATTGGGGGGAGGTGAACAGCGTTGGGGAATCAGGGAAGGGGAACAGACAAGTTGCTGTCCTTTTGTTCTTCAGTCTAGTTGTGGAGGACGTCGCTTCACTGGCCCATGTTGGTATTATCATTGCGCTCTTCCCGGGTGAGGCAGATTGATTGCCGGCCCTTGGCAGCTGATGCCGGCTGCCAGCCACTCATGATAACTCATGGCAGCCCACTGCAGCAGGGGCTGCAGCCTATGTCGTCATTGGCCACTCACGGCAGCCCAACTCCAGATTGAGCTGTTGTTCACCATCTTAGCTGTAGAGGGCGCATCATTACTGGCCCTCATGTGAGATTCAAACCTGGGCTCTGCTGCTCAGAGCTGGTGTCCCAAGCCAACTCTTAACCAATGCACCACTTGGCCGGCCCACTAATTTGTTTTCTATCTGGAAATCTCTTATTCCCTTTCATCTTTCCCCACCCTTTTAAATTTTCAATTACAGTTGATATTCAATATTATTTTATATTAATTACAGGTGTACAGCATAGTGGTTAGACATTTATGTAATTTATGAAGTGATCCCCCAATAAGTCTGACACTATGAATAGTTTTTACAGTATTATTGACTATATCCCCCAGAGTGTACTTTATATCCCTGTGACTCCCCTGTAACTACCAATTTGTACTTCTTAGTCCTTTCATCTTTCTCACCCAGCCCCTTAATACCCCTCCCATCTAGTAATCATCAGTTTGTTCTCTGTATCTATGGGTCTATTTCTGTTTTGTTCATTTATTTTGTTCTTTAGATTCCACATATAAGTGAGATCTTATGGTATTTGTCTTTCTCTCTCTGACTTATTTCAGTTAGCATAATATCTCCCAGGTCCACCCAAGTAGTTGCAAATGGTAAGATTTCATTCTTTTTTTTATGGCCGAGGGATATTCTGTTGTATATATGTACTACTTCTTTATCCAGTCGTCTATTGATGGGCACGTAGGTTGCTTCCATATCTTGGCTATTGTAAATAATACTGCAATGAACACAGGGGTGCATATATCTTTTCGAAATTTGGATTTCTTCAGATAAATACCCAGAAGTAGAATTGATGGATCATAAGGTAGTTTTATTTTTATTGGGTTGTCTGAAAAGTCATGAAGTATTTATTCTGTTTTTCGTTGCAAAAATGTATCAAGACTTTTCCGACAACCCAATAACTTTTTGAGGAATCTCCATACTTTTTCCATAGTGACTGCACCAATCTGCAGTCCCACCAACAGTGCATGAGAGTTCCCTTTTCTCGACATCCTTGCCAACAGGGGTTGTTTGTGCATTTATTGATGATAGCCATTCTGACAGGTGTGAGGTGATATCTTGTTGTTTTAATTTGCAATTCTCTGATGATTAATGACATTGAGAACCTTTTCATATGTTTATTGGCCACCTGTATATCCTCTTTGGAGAAATGTCTATTCAGGTCCTCTGCCCATTTTTAGATTGGATTGTTAGTATTTTTGGTTTTAAGTTGTGTGAGTTCTTTATAAATTTTGGATATTAACTGCTTATGCAATGTATCATTGAAAAATATCTTCTCCCATATGATAGGTTTTCTTTTGGTTTTGTTGATGGTTTCTTTGCTGTGCAAAACCTTTTTAGTTTGATGTAGTCCCATTTGTTTATTTTTTTCTCTTGTTTCTCTTGCCTGAGGTGACATATCAGAAAAAATATTAGTAAGACCAATATCAGAGTTTACTGACTATGTTTTATTCTAGGAGTTTTATGATTTCGGGTCTTATATTTAAGTCTTTAATCCATTTTGAATTTATTCTTGTATATGGTATAAGAAGGTGGTCTAGTTTCATTTTTTTAATGTATCTGTCCAGTTTTCCAACATCATTTATTGAATAGACTGTCTTTACCTTATTGCATATCTTGCCTCCTTTGTCATAAACTAAATGACCACTAAGTCCTGGGTTTATTTCTGGGCTCTCTATTGTGTTCCATTGATTTATGTGTCTGTTTTTATGCAAATACTATGCTGTTTTGATTACCATAGCCTTGTAGTATAGTTTTATATCAGGTAGCATGATACGTCCAACTTTGTTCTTTTTTCTTAAGATTCTTAAGATTGCTATGGATATTTGGGATATTAAATGGTTCTATACAAATTTTAGGATTATTTGTTCTAGTTCTGTGAAAAATACTATTGATATTTTAATAGGGATTACATTGAACCTATAGAATGCTTTGGATAATATGGACATTTTAATGATTTATTTTTTCCTAACCATGAGCATGGTATATGCTTCCATTTATTTGTATCTTCTTCAGTTTCTTTCTTCAGTGTCAAATAAAAAAAAAGTTCTTTAAAAGTATAAAAGAAGAACAGTACTGTGTTTAAAAAATTTTTTTAATGTCATCATTATATTTTTGTCTCCAATAACATTTTCTGGAAATTTTATCCAACATAAAAAGGCAGAAAACAGGGGGACAACAAAGATGGTGCAGCAGATAAGTGCTATGTTTACCTTCTCTCACAACGACATCAAAATTACAACTAATCTACAAAACAACCATTATTGAGAATCACCTAAAATCAAGCTGAACTAAAGCCCTTCAACTAAGGACTTGCAGAAGAAGCCACCTCCAGGCTGGTAGGAAGGTCAGAGATGCAGAACAAACAGGTCCCACACCTGCAGTGACCATTAAAGATCAGGGGTGGGGTATTTCAGCTGTGGGGGTTCCTCCCCATCCTCTAAAGGAGCAAGATAACCCAGCCCAGGATTCCAGTGCCAGGGAGAGAGGTCCAATCATTTTTGGTTGTGAAAACCAGTGGAGATTGTGACTGAGTGAGACTGAGTGAGGCTGCACTCACAGGCGCTTCTCTTAAGGGGACTGTGTGTGCAGACTTACCCACTGTCGGAGAGAGGCTCTCTCCTGGTTGGGGCTACCCGCGCTTCTGGGAGTTGGAAGAAGATACATGGATCTGTAGGAAGCAACATCTTTATTCAACAAGCAGCATGCTTCTACACATGGTCACACACTGACCCTCTAGGCACTGCTGGCCTGATACCAATGGCCGGGTCTTATACAGCATGAGAACAAAGGCGGCACATTGCCAAAGGTGCTTACATGAGACAGAGAACCATAAACATCTATAAGGTGGATGGTCCCTCACTGCATTCCACCTTCCTCCGGCGGGTCACTGCACTGCTGCCGGGCAGCCAGGTGAGGAAGCCTGACCAACTCTTGTCCCTACACCCACCAGTGGAATCGCTCGCTCTGAGCTCCAGTGCCGGGGGAGCAGCTTGAAAACTGGCAGGGACACATGGTGGGGAATTGAATTATCTGGCTTGGGACATGGGCTGGAGAGGCGGCTTTCTCCTGGAGGGGGGAGCTGGCGGAGGCCATTGTTTATTTGGTGAGCCCTCCCCCTTCCCTATGTGTGAACACATCATTACTGAGTCTCCGCCATTAGTTTGCCCAGCCCTGGAGATTTGAGACCTGACCCCGCCCAACTTTCGAGCACACCCAGGCTGCTTTCAGTGGCTTTTTTGTGCAGACTGCTTGCCTTGGCTCAAGCTGCACTCTCCTAGGTTTGCAGAACTCAGACAAACAGCATCTGGCTTGAGCATGTCCTGTACCTCTGGCTGGGGATCCCTAAGCCGGCACTAGCAGCAACCGGCCTTGGTTCATGGCTTGGCCTCTCAAGGCACTTGCAAACACTGCACAGGTGGCAACCATCTGCAGATTTCTTTCTGGCTCCAGCTGGGTGGCCTTGGGTGGGGCACAAGCTGTGGCTGAAGTAGATCTACAGTGGATCCTCTCCAAGGTGGTCCTGGGGCTGGTGCCCCCAGTGACTTGCTTCAAAACGCTCTGGAGCATCAACCAGCCGCCTCCAAGTACGACACACCCAAGGGGTGAATTGGGCAGGCTCCAGAGTCCTGCTGAGGCAGATACTGCTCCATAGGATCAGCTGCTGCACAACAACTCTTCTACTGTAGTCAAGGCCAGTCCTCACAACTAGTGAGTCCAAGGGTCAGTCCCTCACATTGATGTGCAATTATCGACCAAGGCTCAACTATAAGAGGAGGGCACACACACCCACACAAGGGACACACATGGAGTGTGTGGCTCAGGTGACCAGAAAGACTGCATCACTGAACCCCACAGCACACCTACTACATAAGGCCACTCTACTAAGACCAGAAGACATAGCAGCCCTACCTAATACATAGAAACAAACACAGGAAAGCAGCCAAAATGGGGAGACAAGGAAACATGTCCTAAATAAAAGAACAGAACAAAGCTCCAGAAAAAGAGCTAAACAAAACAGAGATAAGCAATCTATCAGGTGCAGAATTCCAAACACTGGTTCTAACAATACTAAGTGATCTCAGGGATAACTTCAACAGAGAGACAGGAAGCATAAAAATGAAGATGGAAACCATAAAAAAGAAACAGTCATAAGTAAAGTATACTATAATGGAAATGAAGAGTGTATTACAGGGAATCAACAGTAGATTAGGTAAAGCAGAGGATCCAACCAGCAATGTAGAAGACAAGGTAGCAGAAAACACCCAACCAGAACAGCTAAAAGAAAAAAAATCCAAAATATCAAAGAAAGTTTAAGGGGCCTCTAGGACAATATCAAGCATACCAATATTCACATTATAGGGGTACCAGAAGGAGAAGAGAGGGAACAAGGAATTGAAAACCTATTTGAAAAAATGACAGAAAACTTCCCTAATCTGGTGAAGGAAATGGACATACAAACCCAAGAAGCACAGAGGATCCCAAACAAGATAAACCCAAGAAGACCAACACCAAGACACATCATATTAGATTGGTGCAAAAGCAATTGTGGTTTTGAATTTTAAATAATTATAACTAGGCTCAAACACATCTTTATTAATCAAAATAGGAGCCATTACAATCAACACATTTTTGCCAACAAGAAATAAGTTTGTTTATTCCTGTAGCATAAAAATCTGCGCTTCAGGATTCAATGAACTCTTGGAAAGCATTTTCTGCATCCTGTTGGTTGTGGAAGCATTTTCCATGCAAAAAGTTGTCAAGATGCTTGAAGAAGTGATAGTCAGTTGGCAAGAGGTCAGGTAAATATGGCAGATGAGGCAAAACTTTGTAGCCCAATTCGTTCAACTTTTGAAGCATTGGTTGTACAATGTGCGGTTGGGTGTTGTCGTGGAGGACAATTGGGTTCTTTCTGTTGACCAATGCTGGCTGCAGGCATTGCAGTTTTTGGTGCGTCTCATCGATTTGCTGAGCATACTTCTCAGATGTAATAGTTTCGCCAGGATTCAGAAAGCTATAGTGAATCAGACCAGCAGCAGACCACCAAACAGTGACCATGACTTTTTTTGGTGCAAGTTTGGCTTAGCAGAGTGCTTTGAAGCTTCTTCTAGATCCAACCACTGAGCTAGTTGTCACTGGTTTCATATAAAATCCACTTTTCCTCACACATTACAATCCGATCAAGAAATGGTTTGGGGCAGCCAGGTGGCTCAGTTGGTTAGAGCGCATGCTCTGAATAAGTTTGCCGATTCTATTCTTGCATGGGATTGTGGACTGCAACCCCCTAACCACCCCCACTAGATTGAAAACGATGACTGAAATTGGAGCTGAGCTGTGCCCTCCACAACTATATTGAGGGACAACAACTTGACTTAGACCTGACGGGTCTTCGAAAAAACACAGTTACCCAATTAAAAACAAAAAACAATGGTTCATTGCTGTTGCATAGAATAAGAGAAGATGACACTTCAAAACAATGATTTTTTTTATTTGCGGTCAGTTCATGAGGCACCCACTTATCAAGCTTTTTCACCTTTCCAATTTGCTTCAAATGCGGAATGACCATAGAAAGGTCAACGCTGAATTCTTCAGCATCTTCTAATGTAGTTGTAAGAGGATCAGCTTCGATGATTGCTCTCAATTGGTTGTTGTCAAATTCCAACGGTCGGCCACTATGCTCCTCATCTTCAAGGCTCTCATCTCCTTTGTAAAACTTCTTGAACCACCACCACTGCACTGTATGTTCATTAGCAGTTCCTGGTCCAAATGCATTGTTAATGTTGCGAGTTGTCTCCGCTGCTTTATGACCCATTTTGACATTGAATAAAAAAATCGCTCAAATTTGCTTTTTGTCTAACATCATTTCCATAGTCTAAATATATATATAAAATAAATAGCAAGTAATAAGTCATTAGCAAAAAAAATAAAGCAAGAAATGTGCATTAAAATGATTTATAACATAACCACATTTATTTAAGAATGTATTTCCATATCAAAGGCAAATTCCAACAATGCAAAAACCGCAGTTACATTTGCATCAACCAAATAATTAAAATGCCAAAGGTCAAATACAACAAGAATCTTAAAAAAGGCAAGAGAAAAACAGTTAGCTACCTACAAGGGAGCCCCCATAAGACTATCAGCTGATTTCTCAACAGAAATTTGTAGGCAAGAAGGGAGTGGCGGAAAATATTCCAAGTGATGAAAAAGCAATGACATACAACCAAGATTGCTCTACCCAGCAAAGCTGTCATTTAGAATTGAAGAACAGATAAGGAGCTTCCCAGACAAGAAAAAGCTGAAGGAGTTCATCACCAAACCAGTATTACAAGGAATCTCAGAGGGACTTCTTTAAGATGGGAGGGGGAATAAGGATGGGTGAAAGGGGAAGGGATTAAGAAGTACAAATTTGTTGTTATACAGTAGTCATGGGGATATAGGATATAGCATAAGGAATATAGCCAATAATATTGTAATAACTAGGTATGGTGCCAGATAGGTATTAGTTCTATCAGGGTGATAGATGGAAATGGGGTTAGGGGCAGGGTGAAAAAGGTGAAGACATTAAGAAATACAAATCGATAATTAATACAATATGGGGAGTATAATCAACAATGTTGTAAAGATCATGTAAGGTTCCAGATGGACACTGGACTTTTCAGGGGGATCATGTCATAGGCTGTGTAGATGCCTGACCAATGCAGTATACACCCGAAGAGCAGAAGTAGAATAATATTGAATGTCATCTATAACTAAATATATAGGTATATACTCACAGGAATACGTTGGGTTGTTGGAAAAGTCATGACGCATTTTTGCAATGAAAAACAGAAAAAACACATCATGACTTTTCTGACAACCCAATAATATTGAATGTCAACTGTAACTAAATATATAGGTATATAGTCACAGGATGTGGAGTACAACAAAGAAGATAGTCGATGGTATTGCTACAGCTATATAAGGTGTCAGAGGGGTAGTAGCTTGGGGGGTGGGTTATCACTTTATGAGGGGTTTAAATGTCTAACTATTACATTACTTTGTACACCTGAAACTAATAAAAAATAAATTAAAAGGCATAAAACAGAAATAAGATTAGTAAATGTTAGAAAGTGACATTTTTAATATTGTAGGTGAAATAATTGAATACCTAGGAGATCCAAAAGGATTGTGAATAACAAGATAGGCCTACATAAATAAAATTGATAATGATGTTCAAACCATAATGCTATTAGAGAAAATGAACCATTTTAAAGATGTCAGTACTTCCCAAACTAATTTATAGGTTTATTTCCAGTTTCGTTTCTTATTTGCTGTTAATTTACCTTCCTTTTAAAAATTGAGATATAATTGATGTATAACATTATATTTGCTTTAGGTGTACAACATAATGAATTTATATTTGTATATATTATGAAATGATCACCACAATAAGTCTACTTAACATTCATCACCATACATAGTTACAAATATTTTTTTCTTTCTTCTGATGAGAACTTTTAAGATTCATTCTCTTAGCAACTTTCAAATATTTAATACTGTATTATCAACTGTAGTCCCCGTGCTGTTTGCCACACCCCCATCGTGTACACAGTATACATCCCTGCCTCTTGGCTTTGGACTTGGCCTTGTGAGTTGGTTTGGTCAGTGGCATGTAGGTGGAAATAACAAGCCTAAGCCTTAATAAGCCTCCACAACGCTGCTTTACCTCTTGTACTCCTGCTGCCTCCGATTGAACTTCCTCTAGTGACCTACTGCCCCTTCATCCTGGGCCCCAGGGTAAATGAAAGCAGAGCATAGCTGCCCCAGCTGCCCCAGAATCCATGAGAATAAAAAATTTCTGTCTAAAGCTATTGAGAATTAGCCAGTAAAATGTCTCAGTTGTTTCTTAAGGAAGATTCTCAGAAAGTGCCACAAACACTTTTGCTTGCACCTTATTAGCCAGAATTTAGTCACATGGCCAATTCTAACTGCAAGGAAGACTTGGAAATGTGCCCAGCTAAAATTGGTATAATATTACTATGGAAGAAGGGGAAAATGGATTTGGTAGGACAACTAGAAGTCCAGCTACAGGTGTGTAAACCCTATTGATTTTTCTTACTTGGGGTAAAATACATATAAAATTTACCATCTTAACCATTTTAAGTGTATAGTTCAGTGGTATTAACTACATTCATAATGTTGTACAATCATGAGTCATTATTGATTTTTGAATGTATCTTCAAACATATATAATTATTTTTTTATAAATGAAATCATTCCTTATGATTGCTCATATATTAGCTTTTGTTCTTCACTTAACTCCCTAAGAGATCTTTTCATGTCAATAAATCATAGCCAATTAATTCTTCTTAACAGCTTTATATTTCCCATAATATGGCCATAACACCATTTCCCTTTACCTTATTATAATTTTTTTCCTAAATTAAACAATGCTACAACAATACCCTTTTATATCCATATTTCAATATATGTGTAACTACGAGTATTTTTGTTGGAAATATTTCTAGAAGTAGGATTGTGGGTTCAAAGTCTATATGCATTTTTATTTCAAAAGATTCTATAAAATTATCCTCCAAAAAGACTACAATAATTTACATTTCCAAATGAGTATATGAAACTATCTTTTGGAAAGCAATTTTTGACAGTAACATGTCAAAAGCCTTAAACTATGCTTCTTGTCCCATTAATTTTGTTTATGGACATTATTTCACAAAATAATTCTAAAACACAAAACAAATTCTAGCAAACATAAGCATTATAACATATATATATATATATATATATATACATATATATATTAGTTAAACACTGGATAAACCTAAATTTTAAAAATAGAACAAGTAAATTATTATAAAATCCTTATTACAAGGATGATTACAAAGACTGTTTAATAACATAAAAATGCTTATGATAAAATGTTACTTGAAAATTGCAAGATTTTTTTTTTATAAGATGCTATTTTTTTTTTAATTGGGGAACTGGGGGGATTGGAACAGTGCTGAGGAATTTGGGGAAGGGGAACAGACAAGTTGCTGTCATTTTGTTCTTCAGTCTAGTTGTGGAGGACGTTGCTTCACTGGCCCAAGTTGGCACCATCATTGCG
>NW_017731420.1:1621730-1630415 GCF_001890085.2 Hipposideros armiger | reverse complement strand
TTATATATATATATATATATATATATATATATATATATATATATATATATATTAATTTATCTATTTCTGAATTCACACCACATTTTTAAATGTCACAATTTTATCATATGTTTTCACTTCTAGTAGGACAAGTCTCTCTTCATTGTTCTTTTTAAAAAAAACTTAAGAGCTCTTTTCATGTACTTTCTCTTCTTTTGACAGTTAGCTTGTTGAATTCCATAAAAAATTCTTTTGAGGCTGTGCCATCTGTCACCCAGGATCATACCAAAATTACAAATAATTTATACAACATTCAACCTCTGAACTCACCTAACATTAGATGAACGGAACCTCTAAACAAAGGATTTAAAGAAGAGGCCACGTCGAGACTTGTAGGAGGGGCAGAGACATGAGGCAGGCTGACTCCAGGCCCACAGAGACAAGGCAAACCCCATGAGGGACAACTCGGTGGTGGAGGGACTTCTCCTATTGGGGAATGGACCCTCCAGCCCCACAGCAAGCTCCCCAGCCCATAGTTACTTTGCTGGGAAGAGGAGTTCCACGATAGCTGGCAGAAGAAATCAGTGAGGATTCCCTTTGCTCAGCTTTATGGAGAGGAGGGTGACTAGAGAACCAGTCGCCCTCCTATGGAACCAGAACACAGAGTCGCTCGCTGGTGAGCACTCACCTGGTCCCTGGTGGAGAAAGTGGCTTCATGATCAGGGGCCCAGGAGCCAGCAGGAAGGGACTGAACTGAGATCCCTTAGCACGGGAGCTGGAGGTTTTGGGACCATTGTTCCCCCTGTGTGGAAGCTTGCACACGAGCAGTGTACAGGAGGGCGCCATTTTTTCAGGGTTAGGCCCTCCCACAGAGGGTCAGGTTCAGGACTGCATTAGTCTGCTGGAACAAGCGCAGGCCTGTGTGTGTGTGTGTGTGTGTGTGTGTGTGTGTGTGTGTGTGTGCGCTTGCACGCATGCCGCCTTGGGTCCCCACTCTCCACACTGCATGTGCAGAATTGACAAGGTGGTGGCTGGCTATCAGGCTGCTCTGCCTGATCTGCGGGCTGCTGATGGGAGCAGGCTGAGACTGGGAGTTTTTCTGGGAGTGTTGGGCCAGGAGCTGTGTGCCTGCGTGATCTGGCTGGGGCATTCACGGTGTGTTTGTGCGAGCTGGTTGCCGTTTCAGGAGCGCAGGCTGCTCTGACGGTTGGGACCACTGGCCATATCCCATGGTGCTCTGGGGTCCTGCCCCACCCACCTAGAGCTGCATTGCCGGGGTCACCTTGAGCCCCTGGTGCCTGGCCCCTACCTCCACAGGCCACTGAGGGTTTTTGCAGCAGCAGACAGCCCGCAGCAACCTGTGAGGATTTTTGGTGGTGAGCACGGTCCCAAAGCACATAGCAGCTAAGTACTGGAAGCTCCCTGTGAGCCTGAGAGGAAGGCCAGCGCACAATGCGTTGGGCCCTTCCCCCCAACACAGCTGATGCTGAGTCACCCAGAGACTCTCTACTACTGAACAAGTGGTCTGCAGATTAAAGTGGGTGGAAAGCTTTTTGTTTATTTATTTTTTTTATTCTTTTCCTTTTTTAAAATTATTCTTTTTTCTTTTCTTTCTCTTTCATCTTTTCCTTCCTTTTTCTTCTTTTCTTTCATCTGTTTTATTTTTGTTGTTGTTTCTCAGCCTTGTTTATCTGGTTATTGCTTTGGTTAATGTTTTTTCTGCTTTTTTTTTTCTCCTGTTTTTGTGTTTGTGTTTGTGTCTCTTTTATATACTTTTGTTTCTCCTGTCTGATCATTGCTTATTGAGATTCTGTGGGTGTGTATTTGTTTTTTGGTATTCATGGGTTGCCTTGCTTTGTTTTTGTTTTATGAAGTGGACGTGGACCTAGCACTGGTCCAGGAGCTGAGACTACACTGAATTTGTAGAAACGACTGACCACAGCCTTTACGCACCTGTAACACCACCTTGCCCACCAACAGCTGCATTGCCAGGGCAATTGGGGTGCTGGGGTGACTGGACTCACCCCCACAAACTGTGGAAAAGGACAACAGAAGGTGGTCTGCAGAGCCCTGGGGTCATCTTTGTGGTGTTCAGTGACCAAAAACCTGCACCACAGCCACTCGGGAGCAGCTTTCGTGAATATGTGAGTGCGAGGTGGAGGCTGTGTGTAGTGCCCTTGGGACGTTATACAAGGGGGTCACAGGTCAGGTATTGGTGTAAGAGCTGAATCTGCATTAACATCTTAAAAACTACCAATCACGTCGCATAGCTCACTTGAACTCCATTCTGACAAGCTACTGCCACATCGCAGAGGTACCCTCAACACCAGGTCAAATAGCCAGACACACACCCCTAAAGAGTCTCTTTCAATTGGTGGGTCTTACCAGGATATGACAGGTGGCAACAGGCCTAGGGGGCCCTGGGCCTTCTCCTAAACTGCCTCAGGATGAATATAGAGGACAGTCAGCTTCAGTTCACACAGAGACCATCCCCACATGACCCCAGGTCCAGCTAGTTCAGCAGCCAACTGTGTACAGCCTTGAGGCACCTACCAGGTAGCTACAGACTGGTGATAGACAGGTCTGAAATGTCTCTGAATGGGAGACACCCCCCCAAGTGACACCAGAACCAATACACCCAGAGGCCAGTGTTAGACCAAACCAGAGTACTACCTGGTAGAACCTACAAGTGGCAACCTCAAAATAAATTTTCCACAGGCACAAGAGCCCATAGTGGCCAAGCGTCCTTGGAGGGGTCAACCTACACACAGCATCTCATACACTGTGATCAGCTAATTCTCCCAGTTAATCAGCCTGAGGGTCAATCCTACCCTCTGACAAGCCAAAAGTAATTAAAGATCAACTTCAACAGCTACACCTCTGGAACGCATGGGACAAGAGAATAGAGAGACTGTGCAATCCGAAAATAAAGGACACATACTACATAAGACCAACCAGCAACGACTGAGAGATATAAGTGATCTACCTAATACATCAAAGCAATCAAAGAGCGACAGCCAGAATGAGGAAACAAAGAGACATGTCCCAAGTAAAAGATCAGAAGAAACCTCTAGAAATGGAACTAAGTGAAACAGAGGTAGCCAATTTATCAGAGACCGAGTTTAGAACACTGATGATAAGAATGTTTAAGGAACTTAGTGAGGACATAAAGAAGGATAAAGAAATCATAAACAATAATCAGTTAGAACTAAAGAATACAATAACTGAAATGAAGAACACACTTGAAGGAATCACCAGTAGATTAGATGAAGCAGAGGATCGGATCAGCAATTTAGAAGACAAAATAGCAGAAATCACCCAACTGGAACAACAACAAAAAAAAAGAATGAAAAACAATAAAAATAGTTTAAGAGACCTGTGGGACAACATCAAGTGCAACAACATTCACATCATAGGAATACCAGGAGGAGAAGAGAAGGAGCAAGGGATCGAGAACATATTTGAAGAAATAATGACTGAAAACGTCCCTACCCTGGTGATGGAAATTGACATACATGCTCAGGAAGTGCAGAGAGTTCCAAACAAGCTGAACCCAAATAAGCCACACAAAAACACATCATAGTTGAAATGGCAAAGTTTAAAGTCAAAGAGAGAATGTTAAAAGCATCAAGAGAAAGACAACAGGTTGCATACAAAGGAACTCCTATAAGACTAACAGCTGACTTTTCTGCAGAAACTCTGCAGGGCAGAAAGGAGTGGCAGAAAATATTCAAAGTGATGAAAAACAAAGGCCTACAACTAAGATTGCTCTACCCAGCAAGACTATCACTTAAAATTGAAGGAGAGATAAAGAACTTCACAGAAAAGAATAAACTATAGAAATTCATTACCATGAAGCCAGCATTACAGGAAATGTTAAAAGAGCTTTTGTAAACAGAATACAGGAGAAAATGAACTAACAAAGGAAGATCAGAAATACAAATAACAAAATGGCAATAAATATGTAGCTATCCATAAGCACTTTAAATGTGAATGGTCTAAATGTTCCAATCAAAAGACAGAGTTGGCTGAGTGGATAAGAAAATAGGACCCATACATATACTGTTTACAAGAGACTCAACTCACATCAAAAGACACACACAGGGCCGGCCAAGTGGCGCGATGGTTGGGAACTGACTTGGGATGCCAGAGGGCCCCGGTTTGGATCCCACATATGAGGGCTGGTGACGCTGCCCTCCGCAGCTAAGATGCTGAATGGCGGCTCAACCTGGAGCTGGGCTGCTGTGGGTCGCTGGCGACGGTGTGGGCTGCAGCAGTGGGTTGCCATGGGCAACCGTATGTAGCCAGCAGCCAGCATGAGCGGCCAGCAGCCGCAGTGAGCGGCCGTCCAGAAGCTGGCAGCTGATCTGCTTTGCCCAGGAAGAGCGCAATGATGGTGCCAACTTGGGCCAGTGAAGCAACGTCCTCCGCAGCTGGATTGAGGACCAAAACGACAGCAACTTGTCTGTTCTCCTTCCCTGATTCCCCAGCGCTGTTCCCATCTCCCCAATTCCCCAATAAAAATCTTAAAAAAAAAAAAGACACACACAGACTGAAAGTAAAAGGATGGAATAAGATATTATATACAAATGGAAACCAAAAAAAAGCTTGAGTAGCAATACTTATTTCAGACAAAATAGACTTTAAAATGAAGACTACAATAAAAGAGAAAGGGCACCACATAATAATAAAGGGATCAATCCAACAAGAGGACATAGCCTTAGTAAACATCTATGCATCCAACATAGGAGCTCTTAAATATATAAAAACAGTTTATGACCAACATAATGTGAGAGCTGAACAGTAGCACTATTGTAGTAGAGGACTTCAACACCCCATTGTCACCAATAGACAGATCCTCTAACAGAAAATCAACACAGAAACAGTGGTCTTAAAAGACACTTTAGACCAGCTGAATTTAATTTTTAAATATTTTTTAAAGCATTTCACCCCACAGCAATAGAATATACACTCTTCTTCAGTGCACATGGACCATTTTCCAAGATAGACCACATGTTAGGCCACAAAAAAAGTCTCAATAAATTTAAAAAGATTGAAATCATATCAACCGTCTTCTCTGACCACAATGCTATGAAACTAGAAATCAATTATAAGAAGAAATCTGGAAAACACACAAATACATGGAGTCTGAATAACATGTTACTAAATAGTGAGTGGGTCAAAATGAGATCAAGGAAGAAATCAAAATACACCTCGAGACAAATGAAAATGAAAACACAACAACCCAAAATCTATGACATGTGGTGAAAGCCGCCCTAAGAGGATAAATTCATAGCAATGCAGGCCTATCTAAAGAAACAAGAAACATCTCAAATCAACAGGCTATCTTTACACCTAAGGGAACTGAATAAAAAAACAGCAAAACAAGCCCAAAGGGAGTGCAAGGAAGAACATAATAAAGATCAGAGCAGAAATAAATGGAATAGAGACCAAAAAAACAATACAAAAGATCAATGAAACCAAGAACAGGTTTTTTGAAAAGATAAACAAACTTGACAAACCCTTAGTCAGACTCGCCATGAAAAAGAGAGGATGCAAATTAATAAAATCAGAAATGAAAGAGAAGTGACAACAGATACCACAGAAATACAGAAAAATTTAAGGAAATACTATGAGCAACTATATGCCAACCAATTTGACAATCTGGAAGAAATGATAAATTCCTAGAAGTACACGATCTTCCAAGACTGAATCAAGAAGAAACAGAAACTATGAAAAGACTGATTACTGCTAAAGAAATCGAAGCAGTAATCAATAAGCTTCCAACAAACAAAAGTCCTGGACCAGATGGCTTCACAGGTGAATTTTACACAACATTCCAAAAAGAATTAACACCTATTTTCCTCTAACTATTCCAAAAAAATACAGGAGGGTATGCTCTCAAACGCATTTTACAAGGCCACTATTACTCTGATCCCAAAATCAGACAAAGATATTACAAAAAAAGAAAACTATAGGCTGGTATTCCTAATGAACATAAATGCAAAAATCCTTAACAAAATACTAGCAATCCGAATTCAGCATCACATAAAAAAGATCATACACCCCGATCAAGTTGGATTCATCCCTTGTATGCAAGGTTGTTTCAACATCCAGAAATCAATTAATGTAATACATCACATTAACAAAATGAGAAATAAAAACTATATGATCATATGAATAGATGCAGAAAAAGCATTTGACAAAACCCAGCGTGATTTATGATAAAAACTCTTAGAAACTGGGAATAGAGGGGATCATATCTCAACATAATAAAGGCCATATATGATAAGCCCACAGCTAACGTCATGCTCAATGAGGTTAGGCTAAAACCTTTCCTCTTAAGATCAGGAATAAGACAAGGCTGCCCACTTTCACCACTTGTATTCCACATAGTTCTGCAAGTTCTAGCCACAGCAATTAGACAAGAAAATGAAATAAAAGGCAGCCAAATTGGTAAGGAGGAAGTAAAATGCAGATGACATGATACTATATATAAAGAGAATCCCAAAAACTCCACAAAAAACTATTAGAACTGATAGACAAATTTATTAAAGTAGAAGGATACAAAATTAATATTCAGAAATCAGTTGCATTTGTATACACCAATAATAAACTATCAGAAGAAGAAATCAGAAAATCAATCCCAATTACAATTGCTTCAAAAACAATAAAATACCTAGGAATAAATTTAACCAAAGAAGTAAAAGACCTGAACTCAGATAATTTTAAGACGTTGAAGAGAGAAATCAAAGAAGATACAAATAAATGGAAATACATACCATGTTCATGGATAGGAAGAATTAAAAATGCCAATACTACCCCAGGCAATATATAGATTCAATGCAATTCCTAACAAACTACCAAGGACATTTTCTCAGAAATAGAACATATAATTCTAAAATTTATATGGAACCATAAAAGACCTTGAATAGCCATGGCAATCTTGAGTAATAAGAACAAAGTGGGAGGTATCACGCTACCCAATGTCAAATCATACTACAAGGCTATAGTAACCAAAACAGTATGGTACTGGCATAAAAACAGTCACATAGATCAATGGAACAGAATAGAGAGCCCAGAAATAAATCCATTTATATATGGTCATTTAATCTATGACAATGGAAGCAAGACTTTACACTGGAGTAAAGATAATCTATTTAATAAATGGTGCTGAGAAAATTGGACTGGCACACGCAAAAAAATGAAACTGAATCACCTCCTTACACCATATATGAGAACAAATTCAAAATGGATTAAAGACTTAAATGTAAGACCTGAAACCATAAAACTCCTAGAATAAAATATACAGAGTAAATTTGCCGAGATTACCTTGAATAATATATTTTTTTAAAGATTTTATTGGGGAATTGGGGGAGGGGAATTAGAGGAGGGGAACAACGTTGGGGAATCGGGGAAGGGGAACAGACAGGTAGACAAATTGCTGTTTTTGTTCTTCAGTCTAGTTGTGGAGGACGTCGCTTCACGGGCCCATGTTGGTATTATCATTGCGCTCTTTCCGGGTGAGGCAGATTGGTCGCCGGTCTCTGGACGGCCACTTACAGCGGCTCCTGGCAGCTCACACCGGCTGCCGGCCGCTCACGCTGGCTGCCAGCCACTCACATAGCTCACAGCAGCCCACTGCAGCCCTGCTGCAACCTATGCCGTCACCCCCGACTCACAGCAGCCCAGCTCCAGGTCAAGCTGTTGTTCATCATCTTAGCTGTAGAGGACAAGCGTCACTGGCCCTCAATATGGGATCTGAACCGGGGCCCTGCTGCTTAGAGCTGGTGCTCCCAAGTGAGCTCTTAACCAGCTGAGCCACTCGGCGGTCCACCTTGAGTAATATTTTTACTGATATATCCCCTCGGTCAAGGGAAGTAAAAGAAAAAATAGACATATGGGATTACATCAAACTTAAAAGTTTTTTCACAGCAAAGGAAACCATCAATAAAAGAAAAAGGCAGCCTACTGAATGGGAGAAGATACTTGCCAGCGATATATCTGATAAGGGGTTAATATCCAAAATTCATAAAACACTCATTCAACTCAACCCCAAAAAAACAAACAACCCAATTAAAAAATGAGAAGAGGATATAAAAAGACATTTCTTTAAAGAGGACATACAGATGGCCAACAAGCATATGAAAAAATGCTCAACCTCACTAATCATTAGAGAAATGCAAATAAAAACCACAATGAGATACCACCTCACTCCGGTCACAATGGCTATCATCAATAAACCAACAAACAACAAGTGCTGGCAAAGTTGTGGAGAAAAAGGAACCCTGGTACACTGTTGGTGGACTGCAGAATGGTGCAGCCACTATGGAAATCAGTACGGAGGCATCTCGAAAAACTGGAAGGAACTACCTTATGACCCAGCAATTCCACTCTTAGGTATTTATCCAGAGAAACCCAAGATGCTAATTCAAAAAAATATATGCTCCCCTATGTTTACTTCAGCAATATTTACAATAGGAAAGACTTGAAAACAACTGAAATGCCTATCAGTAGACAACTGGATTAAGAAACTGTGGTACATTTATACAATGGAGTATGACTCCACTATAAAGAAGAAGGAAATCGTACCATTTGCAACGATATGGATGGATCTAGAGAACATTATGTTAAGTGAAATAAGTCAGTTGGAAAAAGACAAATACCATATGATCTCACTTATATGTGGAATCTAAAGAACTGAAT
>NW_017731420.1:1605119-1621354 GCF_001890085.2 Hipposideros armiger | reverse complement strand
TATATATATATATATATATATATATATATATATATAGTCACGGGATGTGGAGTATAGTGTGGGGAGTAGAGTCAATAAAATTGTAATAGATATGTATGATATGGAGGGACAGTGAAATGGGAGAAGGGGGTTGTCACTTTGTGAGAGGTGAAAAGTATAACTATTTCATTGTTTTGTACACCTGAAACTAATAAAAAAATTCTTTTGAAAGTTTTCAAAAATTGGGATTACCCTAAATTTACAAATTAAGTCTGGAGGTGACTGTGGCCTTGGTCAACACCTTGACTATAGCCTTTTGAGTGACCCTGGTCTGGAAGGCCCTGATTACTGACTTACAGAAACTATGAGATAATATATGTGTTGTTTTAAGTTGATAAGTTTTAGCATAATTTTTTATGCAGCAGTAGATCACTAATACAGACAGAAATTAATAAATTATGTTTATGTATGTTTTCAATGCTCTTACTCTTGATTCTGAAATTAAAAAAAAAATCAGTTCATCAAGCATAAATCCATGATGTTCAAAAGCTTCTCTGTTACTACCTGCCCCCCTTCATTTGTAACTAAATATACAGGGAACTACAACAGTCCTTTGTCAATGGTGATTTATTAGCAAGGTGCTCTTAAGACAACTTTTTCTAATACGTGGCTTCTAAAGAAATTATATAAAGCATGGTCATCTTACCCTGTTTCTCAGTGAAGACTGTATTGAAATCATAGTTTAACTGCTTGAGGGAAATTAATCATGTAAAGGTATTCCTGAGGTAATTTTTGTAAAATAATCAGTACATCACGCAAAAAAATTACGTTTTGTAAGAGAATCACTCCCTTTGGAAAGAAATCCAAAAGAAGGAGCAAGGGGAAACTTTTAATGGGAATAATCCATAGTTTTAGGGTAGGGGCCATACCTCATTGTCTGTGCCTGGCAACATAATAAATGAATGTTGATGGAAAAAAATGTTTGATAAGGATGAAAATATTAAAGTTTGACTCTTCAGTCTTTTTCCCTCCTGCTTCCCCCTCTCCATTAAGGAAGGAGCTTTCATTTCCTGTCACCCAGAACTATTGGGTTGTCGGAAAAGTCATGACGCATGTTTGCAACAGATGGCACTAGTTCATTTTTGGAAATACTAGAGTCATTCGCATCTATGTTATTGCTATTTCATTTGACAGCTGACAGTTCTAGCTGCATTCTAAAAAAAATGGAGCAATTTGCTTGAGTTTTGGAGATTTTACAAGAAGTTGAAGATGGAAAACAAAACTGTGCATTTTTGCCATATTTTACTGTTTTATTTCCATAAAGGAAAGAATGCGCATCAAGCATTATGTGAAAAGTTGCATAACGTTTACGGTGACAATTCTCTACAAGAACCTCAGTGCCAATGACGGTTCACGAAATTCTGTGCTGGTGATTTTGATCTCAAGGACGTTCCTTGGTCAGGAGGCCCACCGAGGTTGATGATGACAAAATAAAGGCATTGATTGAGTCAAACACATGTTACATGACACGAGAGATTGCAGAATCATTGAACATCCATCATTCAAGCATTCACAACCACCTGAAGAAGCTGGGATACGTAAGCAAGCTTGATATTTGGGTTCCGCATGAACTCAATGAAGTTTATTTGATGGTGCATATAAACATCAGCAATATGCTCATTAAACGTGAGGAAAACGATCCTTTTTTGAAGCGACTGATAACTGGTGATGAGAGGTGGATTGTTTTCAACAATGTGGTGTGCAAACGGTCTTGGTCCCGATGTGATGATTTGCCTCAAACAACATTGAAAGCAGACATTCATCAGAGGAAGGTTATGCTCTCAGTGTGGTGGAATTTTAAAGGTGTCGTGTTTTTCGAGCTCCTATCAAGGAACCAAACAATCAATTCGAATATGTACTGTTGGCAATTAAACAGTTTGAATGAATTTATGACCCAGAAATGTCCAGAGCTTGTTAATTGTAAAGGAGTTGTGTTCCATTGCAACAATGCGAAACCACACACAAGTTTGATCACCCGTCAAAAATTATTGGAGCTTGGATGGGATGTGTTGTCACACCTACCATACTCGCCTGACCTTGCGCCATCAGACTTCCACTTGTTTCGCTCTCTTCAAAACTTCTTGCGTGGTATAACATTCAATTCAAATGAGGCTGTAAATCAGCACTTTGTTTAGTTTTTCTCAAATAAAGACAGGTCCTTCTATGAACAAGGAATTATGAAGCTCACTGAAAGATGGCAAAATGTTATCGAACAAAACAGACAATATGTCATTGATTGATCTTTGTTCTTTATATAAATAAATGACCTTTGAAAAACATAAACTAAATATGTCATGACTTTTCCTACAAACCAATATATTGTATTGAGGAAGATAAGTAGAGCTAGAAGAGCTACAGAATGGAAGAGAATGAGGTTATGTTCTTTTTCTGGGGAAAGGGCTTGAAGTAATAGTAAAGGGAAGTAAACTGCAGGAGGGAGGGAGAGAAAGGGTGAATGAGTCGGACAAGAGAGAAGCAGGTTGAGTTTGGTGAACAAGGGAGAAGAAACATGGATAGCTCTCATGAAAACTTAAGGGAGAAAGGCCAGTAAAGAAGATTTTTAGGAAGTTGTACTGTTTCCATATGCCATTTCCATGAGACTGTTAGTGAAAATTTACATCTTTCCAAGCCTTTTGAAGTTGGATTTGAGTTTGATTTGAATGTATCAGATTCTAATACTGACTTTAGCATGGCTCAATTTTGTTCCAGCTTCAATCTGACTATTAATTATATACCTCCCTCCTTTTTTTCCCCCATTGCCCTAGGTCTCATTGACCAGTTTTCCAGCAGTTCACTGTTGTCAGCACTATAGATCTGTCCAGAGATATTCTTATTTCCCTAACTTTCCTGGCCTAGAAGTACACAATTTTTTCTCTGCTTAGTTTAGTCAAGATAAATTAGAAATTATTCAAAGACCATAGCCAGAATAAAAAGAAATAAAAAACCCCCCAAAACTATAAAGAGAAATTGTGGGGCCAGCCGAGTGGCTCAGCTGGTTAAGAGCTTGCTTGGGAGCACCAGCTCTGAGCAGCAGGGCTGCGGTTCAGATCCCACATTAAAGGCCAGTAACGCTCACCCTCTACAGCTAAGATGATGAACAACAGCTCAACCTGGAGCTGGGCTGTTGTGGGTCGCCGGCAACAGTGTAGGCTGCAGCAGGGCTGCAATGGGCTGCCGTGAGCTACGTGGGTGGCTGCCAGCCAGCATGAGCAACTGGTAGCCGGTGTGAGCTACCGGGAGCTGCTGTGAGCGGCCGACCAACGACCGGTGACTGATTGCCTCACCCGGGAAGAGTGCAATGATCACACTAACATGGGCCAGTGAAGTGACGTCCTCCACAACTAGACTGAAGAACAAAACAGCAATTTGTCTACCTATCTGTTCCCCTTCCCCGATTCTCCAATGCTGTTACCCTCCCCCTAATTCCCCAATAAAATCTTAAAAGAAACCCCAGAAATTGTGAAAGCATAGCATAGATTAGTTTATAGAGCTTAAGTTGCTTTTATTAATGTTTTTAAAGATCAGCTACAGAAAGGCTTTAACTGGTGGAGCTGACCAGGCTCTTCATATTGATTACTTTCTTTTCCTTAGCTCTGTCCCTGTGTTCAGTGTCTTAACCAATCATTGCTGTGCTTTGCGAGATCTTGTTCTGGAACTTATCTTTGTATATAAAAGAAACTGTTTTTCTCTTTATAACTGATGTATAAGGAGAATGGATTTTGTAAAATAGAAGGCATTTTTGTTTTGCCGAGCTCCAACCCATATTAACGAACTATAGCACTTTTCTGAAAGACAGAACTTATTGATATTTTATTATATACAGGCTTGAGTCCTCATTTTACTCTTATATGAATATATATTCTATGTTTTCCACTAAAGTGTATTCTGAGAGAGCAAGGACCACATATTCTACATCTTTACCCCCATAGGTTTTCATTATTGTGTTTAAATGAAGTTAGTGTAGATCGGTGGTTCTCAAAGTGTGATCTGGGCACCTCTGGGGGTACCCAAGATGTTTTCAAGGGGTCCACAAGGTCAAAACTATTTTAAAAACGATACTAAAATATTATTTGCCTTTTTCACTTTCATTCTCTCATGAGTGTGTGGTGGAATTTTCCAGATGCTAGGTGACGTGTGATGATGATGTCATTGCTCTGATGGCTAATGGAATGTGTACACTTGTGTTTTAAAATTTTCTCGGTTTTAATTTCTTAATATTGGTAGATGTAATCTACATAAAAAATCTCTTTAAGGTTTTCCATAATTTTTCAGAATACATAGTGAGCCTGAGACCAGAGTTTGAGAACTGCTGGTTTAGATAATTATGTATTGAACTGAAAATGGAGTCAGTCTGATCTTATCAATTCTTTTTCTGAATTTACAGTGGGGCCTGAGCTTCTTTGTTAATATTCTCTGTATCAGTCAAGGTCCAACTGATACAGAAACCACAAGTGACAAAGACTACAGTTATTTGGATAAAGAAAGTTTAATATAAAGAATTATTAACTCTAAGAGGGGATTGGAGTAACAAGGGATTGGTTAGTAAGAAGCCAAGAGAACTCTAAAGAAGATAAGAATAGCAGAAATCAGGAGTAGTACTCTCCCTGGGGCTTAGATGAAGCACCCAAAGAAGCAGCTCCCCAGCGTTGAGGTGCAACCCTATGGCGTCTATGTTGGAGAGGCCATAGCTATGTCTCATTGAAAGGCAGAGAAGTTGCTGTGGTGCCATGCTGGTGGAACTTTCTGAAAATCTTCCTATTAGGTTTCCTGGGAAAGCTGGCCGTGGTGAGGTGTCTTACTGGAGGCACTCTGCAGCAGAACTGCCCAAGGGAGGGACAAGGTATGGCGGGGAGGGAAACTGTTGGCCACTGAGTTCCATTGCCACTTTGCACTGCAGGACTCAAGTAATGGAGACACTGCACATGTTGCAGGAGCCAAAGAAGCAGCCCCTGGTTCCCTGTCAAGGGAATCCACAGAAACCAGGAAGGAAAACTCTTTTCTTTTGCAATGTCTTTGCATGGCCACCTATTGACATAGCTTTACATCCTACTACCTGATTAAAAAAATAAAGAACCTAGCTCCATTTTATTTTATTTATATATTTATTTAATAATTTTTTTCAATTATGATTGCCATACAATATTATATTAGTTTCAGGTGTACAACACAGTGATTAGGCATTTATATAACTTACAAGGTGATCATCCCAATAAATCTAGAATCCATCTGACATCATGCATAGTTATTACAATATTATTAACTATATTCCTTATGCTATACCCTACATCCCATGACTACTTTGTAACCGCTAATTTATACTTCTTAATCCTGTCCCCCTATGCAGATGTTCCCCCAAATCCCCTCCCACCTGGAAACCCTCAAAATGTTCTTTGTATCTACAAATTTGTTTCTGTTTGTTCATTTATCTTATTCTTTAGATTTCTCATATAAGTGAAATCATATGGAATTTGTCTTTCTCTGGCTGACTTACTCCACTCAGCATAGTACCCTCTAGTTCCATCCATGTTGTTGCAGATGGTAAGATTTCGTTCTTTTTTTATGGCTGAGTAATATTCCATTGTATGTATGTGCCACTTCTTCTTTTTCCATTCATCCACTAATGGACAGCCAGGTTGCCTCCATATCTTGGCTATTGTAAATAATACTGCAATGAACATATGGATGCACATGTCCCTTCAAAGTAGTGTTTTGGGTTTCTTTGGGTAAATACCCCAAAGTGGGATTCCTCTGTCCTTCTTTGTTTCTTTTTATAGACTTTGTTTTTAAGTCTATTTTGCCTGGTGTAAGTATTGCTACCCCAGATTTTTGTTTTCATTTCCATTTTCATGAAATATCTTTTTCCATCCCTTTAATTTTCAGTCTTTGTGTGTCTTTGGATCTGAAGTGAGTCTCTTGTAGGGAGTATATGTAAGGGTATTGTTTTCTTATCCATTCAGCCATCCTATCTTTTGATTGCAGCATTTATTTATTTATTTTTTTAAAAGATTTTTATTGGGGAATTGGGGAAGGGGAACAGATAAGTTGCTGTCCTTTTGTTCTTCAGTCTAGTTGTGGAAGACGTTGCTTCACTGGCCCAAGTTGGCACTATCATTGCGCTCTTCCCAGGAGAGGCAGATCAGTTGCCGGCTTCTGGATGGCCTCTCACAGTGGCTGCTGGCCACTCACGCTGGCTGCTGGCTACACATGATAGCCCATGGCAACCCACCTGCCGTCACCAGTGACTCACGGGCAGCCCAGCTCCAGGTCGAGTTGTTGTTCAGCATCTTAGCTGTAGAGGGGAGTGTCACTGGCCCTCATATGTGGGATCTGAACCGGGGCCCTCTGGAGTCCCAAGCCAGCTCTTAACCAACGTGCCACTCGGCTGGCCCTTGATTGGAGCATTTAAAATAATTCTTGATAGTTATATAGTTATTGCCATTTTATTATTCATATTTTTCATCATTTTTCTTCTTCTTGTTCTTGAAAGAGTCCCTTTAACATTTCTTGTAATAGTGGTTTGGTAGTTATGAATTCCTTTAGCTTTTTTTTTTTTTGGTCTGGAAAGCTCTTTATTTGTCCTTTGATTCTACATGATAACTTTGCTGAGTACAGTAATCTTGGTTGTAGGTCCTTGCTTTTCATCACTTTGAATATTTCATGCCAATCCCTTCTGGTCTATAAAGTTTCTGTTGAGAAATCATCTGACAGTCTTATGGGAGCTCCCTTGTAGGTAGCTGACTGCTTTTCTCTTGCTGCTTTTTAGGATTCTTTCTTTGTCATTAAGCTTTGGCATTTTAATTATGATGTGTCTTGGTGTGGGTTTGTTTGGGTTCATCTTGTGTGGGACTCTGTGCTTCCTTGCTTATACGTCTATTTCCTTTGCCAGGTTAAGGAAGTTTTCCATCATTATTTCTTCAAATAGATTTTCAATTCCTTGCTCTCTTTCTTCTCCTTCTGGTACCCCTATGATGCAAATGTTGGTATGCTTGATGTTGTCCCAGAGGTCCCTTACACTATCCTCATTTTCTTGGACTCTTTTTTCCTTTTGCTGTTCTGGTTGGGTGTTTTCTGCTACCTTATCTTCCAAATCACTGATTAGATCCTCTGCTTCATCTTGTCGCTATTGATTCCCTCTAATGTATGCTTTATTTCATTTATTATATCCTTCATTTCTGACTGTTTCTCTTTTACATTTTATTTCTCCATTTTTATGTTTCCTATCTCTTTGCTGAAGTTCTCCCTGAGATCATTGAGCACCCTTATAACTAGTGTTTGAAACTCTTTGTCTGGTAGGTTGCTTATCTCCATTTTGTTCTTTTTCTGGAGTTTTGTTCTATTCTTTCATGTGGGACATATTTCTTTGTCTCCCCATTTTGGGTGCCTCCCTGTTTTTGTTTTTACATATTAGGTAGAGATGCTATGTCTCCTGGTCTTATTAGAGTGGCCTTATGTAGTAGGTGCCCTGCTGGGCTCAATAGCCCAGTCTCCTTGGTCACCTTAGGCAGGTGCTCCAGGTGTGCCCCTTGAAGGGATTGTGCATGCCCCCCTGCTGTAGTTGAGCCTTGGTTGCTGTTTGCACATTAATGGGAGGGCTTGGACCTCAGGCAGATTGGTTGTGAGGACTAGCCATGACTACAGCGGAGGAGCTGCTGTGCAGGGGCTGACCTTATGGAGCAGGATTCACTTTAGCAGGGATCTGGTGCCTTCTCAGTCTGCCCTTTTGTTGTGTTGTCATTGGAGGCAGCCAGGTGGTGCTCCAGTGCAGTCCAAAACCAGCCACTGAGTGTGCCAGCCACAAGGCCTTTTGGGAGTGGCCCTGTCACAGGCCATGTTCAGCTTCAGCCTGTGCCGTGCTTGAGGCCACTCGAAATGGGCCACAAAGCAATCTGCAGATGGCCACCACCTGAGATGGGCTTGGAGGTGTCTGAGAGAGGCTAAGCTGCAAACCGAGTCCAATTGTCACTAGTTCTGGGCTTGGGGCTGCTTAGTAAGTGGTACAGGGCATGCCTAGGCCAGATGCTCCTTGTTTGGGGTTTGTGAACCTTTGAGAGATTTTAGGGAAGTTTGAAGCATGAGCCAAGAAAGGTCATTTTTATGGGAAACCCACTGGAATCTGCTTGGGTGGGCCTGCAGTTGGGTGGGGTGGAGTCTCAGGGACTCACCAGCATGAGATGAAGAGTATTAACCAGTTTGATGGAGACTCAGATATGGCACGAGGCTAAATCTGCATGCAGGGAGTGGGGGAGGCTTAGCAAAAGAACAATGGCTTCTGGCTACACTTCTGTCTGGAAGAAAGCTGTTTCTCCAGCTCTCATCTTGAAGCCAGACAATTCATTTACTCTCTATATGTCCCTGGCACTTTTCGAGCTGCTGCCCTAGTGCTGGATCTCTGAGCCAGTGAGTCAGTCAGCAGTAAGTCCATGTGTGGGCCCTTATAGAGGAATACCTTGGACTCCAGCCACTCTCTGTCTCACTTAGCCACCATCTCTGCTGGTTTTCAATGGGGACTTCTCTTCCTGGCACTGGAACCCTGGGCTGGGGAGCCTGGTGTGTGGCTGGGGACCCTCTTTCCTTAGGAGTGACCTCTGTAGCCAAGATATCCCTCCCAATTTTTAACCATTACATGTGGTGTGGGACCAGTCCGTTCCGCATCTCTGACTTTTACCAGTCTCAAAGTGGCTTCTTCTGTAGGTCTAAGTTATAGGATTTCTGTTCAGCTAGCAGGACCTAGCTCCATTTAAACAGGGCAGATAATGAAGAATGAATTTTGAACTGAGAGGAAACAAATGACAAATGGTACACTCACTTTTATTTAACATGTAGTTTATGAATTATATGTTTCTAAATGTCTTGGTGTTTTCTTTTTATGAAAATCCATTCACTCATTCAACAAACATTTATTCAATGACTGTAATATTCTAGATACATATGTTTAGCAGACATTATAAGCTGTTCCCTAATAACAATTTTTCCATTCTTTCTTTCTTTTTTTTTCTTTTTTAAGATTTTATTGGGGGAACTGGGGGATGGGAACAGCGCTGGGGAATCAGGGGGAACAGACAAGTTGCTCTCGTTTTGTTCTTCAGTGTAGTTGTGGAGGATGTTGCTTCACTGGCCCAAGTTGGCACCATCATTGTGCTCTTCCCGGGTGAGCCAGATCAGTTGCCGGCTTCTGGACGGCCGCTCACGGTGGCTGCTGGCCGCTCACATGGGCTGCTGGCTACACACAGTAGCCCATGGCAACCCACTGCAGCAGGGGCTGCAGCCAACACCGTCGCTGGCGACTCATGGCAGTCCAGCTCCAGGTTAAGCTGCTGTTCAGCATCTTAGCTGTAGAGGGCAGTGTCACTGGCCCTCATATGTGGGATCTGAACTGGGGTCCTCTGGCATCCCAAGCCAGCTCTTAACCAACGCGCCACTTGGCCGGCCCCTTTCCGTTCTTTCTTAATAGTAGATTTTAATTTTGTCCTTCTCTCATGCTTCTCCTGACTGTAAACTTCAGGGAAGTCTGGTCTCAGCCTCAGCTTCAAGTCCAACTCCATGGTGGTAAATCACAATTGGTCTAAATAGGTTTTTGTGACACCATTTCCTTTCTCAGAGATGAGTCTGTG
Source organism: Hipposideros armiger (assembly GCF_001890085.2). Lineage (NCBI taxonomy): Eukaryota > Metazoa > Chordata > Mammalia > Chiroptera > Hipposideridae > Hipposideros > Hipposideros armiger. Next base: position 1,611,704 of record NW_017731420.1, on the reverse strand, counting down.
ACATACTTCTGGACAATAGGACATGAAGGGTCACCTGCAGAAGGGCTTTTAGAATCTATTTTCCCTACCATCTTAAATAGTGGTATTCAGAAAGAAATGACCCTCTTCTGTTGCTGGACATTCTCGTGTCTCCATGTAATACCTGGGACTTTGGTGGTCATTGTTTGAGGACAGGGAGATAGCATGAAAAGAACCTGCTGTGCATAGTAGAGTAGGAAATAAAAGCAAATCACAGAATCAAACCTACAAACACCACTTCTAAGCCTCTTCTTTTAAAAATCACTTTTAATTGTTTTTATTTTTGTAGTTAACTGATATGCAAGACTTTTGTAATGACAAATATGACTAAGGTACTATCCTTATTGCTAAGAAGCTTACAGTTTTATTAGAGAAGCAAATAAGTAAAATAAAAATTTTAAATTGCTATGATAAAAGAGGATAGTGGTTGCATTCAAAAGCAACATGCCAGTTTCAGGCTAACTATAAAATTCAGTTGGAAAAGAGAAACAAATCAAGAGAAAATGCTTTGTAAAGTCACCTGTAAAAAGGAAATACTTCTGAATTTCCCTGAAAATAAAGTTACATAGTGTAATATATTAGACCAGAACTTTCTGTTTGTCCCAAACTCTTCTGATAATAGTAGAAAAGATTAACAGTTGTTAATTAGTATTATTTTTCAAATATAAAAATGAGAAAAAAGGTAATAAAAATGTAGTTTTAATAAACAACAGCAAATAGTATAACAAGGAAAAACTTTTCTTATCTTAGTGTTTTTCTCTTCATGAAACATGGTGGTGTATGTATTCAGTGACAACGAATGCATTTTTGTTATTCAAAAGGAACTGGGTCCCAAAATGCAGATTTTTCTCGGATTTCTCTTAGAGCATTCAGTTGAGAATTCTGGTGAGCTGTTTTCTGGTATAATTAAAGTGCGTACTTAATCTTGATTCCAATTGGAATGTTTGGAAGCAGAAACAGATTACCCTACTTTCACAGTTAAGTGAAGCTGAGTGACCCTTATCTGAATCTCAAATTTTCCTATAGCTTTCATGTGCTCATGAATGTTGCTGCCTCTTATTTGTAAGCTGAATGACGATTTCTATGCTTTGTTTCTTGAAATCTTCAGGCTGCTTTCTACAGGCAAGTTAAAACAGAGGCTTGAGCCTTTTTTTTTTTTTCCTCTGAATAACTCAGGAAGAAAACAATTCCTTTTATTCAGTAATACATGACATGCCAGTCACATTGGCCTTGGGGCCTTAGTACTTCCCTTAGCTTCACAGTCTCTTCTTACAGCAATCTGCATGGTTCTCCCCTTAACTTCTTTAGTTGCCCTCTCAGTAAGGCCTTCCCTAGCCACCCTATCTAAAGTTCATCCCTTCCCCTCCACTTTATATTTCCTTTCCATATTTTATTTTTCTTCCTCACCAGTTTTCAGTACCTAATATTATTGATTAGTTACTTATTTATCTTATTATGTTTTCCCACCCAGAATATAAACCTCATGAGGGCATGAATTTTTATCTATTTTCTTTACTGATGAATCCCCAGTACTGTGTAGAGCATATAAAATACAGTAAAACCTTAGATTGCAAGTAATGTGGTTTATGAGTGTTCCGCAAGACGAACAAACATTTCTCATACATTTTAACGTGGTAAATGAGCGAAGTTTTGCAATAGGAGTAGCTTGTTTCCTGAATGAATTGTGCTTGCAAACCAAGGTATACTGTATATTATATATACTGGATTGAGGTTTGCAAAACAAGTTGTTTACTAGAAGGGGCACAAGCTAGGCCGCACATGTTTTCTGTGAAACTGAGCGTAACAAAATTGAGTGATAAACATGTTCACCAAAACAACTTCTGGTTATCACCTAAGAGGTAAACAAGTCCAAGGAAAAGGGGATAAAGGCAAAACTCCAGAGCAATGCCATGAGCAGTCTGACTGGGCGCTCCGCCTAAGACCCTCTGTAACATGCAAGCCAAGATACTCCGGGACTCTCCAAAGTTCTTCCTTGCAAGACCAGCTTGTCTCAGACCCATTGTGGGTTCAGTTGTCTCTCCTGGACCAGGAACCTTCTCCATCTCGATTGACTCTGGGACTTGGTTCGTTATTAAATTCTATTTTATCTTGTATGTTATAACCTACTATGCTTACCAGAGTATTGGCCTCTGGAGGGATATTGGTTCCCAAATAAAGCTGTGTTACTCACTCTATCTGAACCTGTGTTAGGACTTTGTTCCCCACTAGTGTCACAAGTACCATACAGGGACATAGGGCCCTGCTGAGGGGTTAATATCCCCTTGACTGTCAGAAATAGACTGAAATGTGGTGACTGCCCTTTCAGGTGCTTGCAACAAGTACCTAGAACGGTGCTTGGCATACGTAAGTACTCAGTAAATATTTATTGACTGATTTACAGTGGGCTGAGGCTTGGTTTTGCAGTTGTAGAAGGCTGGGTTACAATGCAGATTTTCTGTTTGGTCTGGAGTAACTCCATTCACCCCTTTGAACCTCAATTTTTTCATCTGTTAAGTAGAAATAATGACCTAATAAGGCAGCTTTAAGGGTTTAATGAGATAATGTATGAGAAGTGTCTGATCTTATTGGAGTAATACAATGCTTGTTAGTTCTTTCCCTTTCAAATTGAGAGGAGACCTTAGAGATTTTTCTGATATTATTCCTCCTCCTTTCACAAACCTTCTTTATGTGTGTCTCACTCAGTGTTCCCATAGGAAACCCTTTTGAAGGTAGGGTCATTTGAGGAGGGTTGAAGTCTAGGGGAACATAAGGAATAAAAGAGGAACCCAGGGAATAGCAGGACGGTCACCATCCATAGGCCCAAAGAGACACGAGAAAGAAAGCAGAGTTTTACCCTGGGTTTCCTCATAGGAAGGGAACAAGGGGAATAAATAGCCTGATCTTATAGTCCTGTGTCCCTCAGATGATCTCCTGCTGGGTCTCCCTATCACAAGTGATCAAGTGGTCCCATAGCCAGAGACTGCAACTGGAGAAAACAACCTTGAGCAGCATTCCTGGCCAATAAGTGACAATGAGCAGACAGAACCATAATCTGAGGAGAGAGAAGTGGGTCTAGGGAAAGTTTCTAAAGTTGTGCATGTGCGTTAGTTAAAGAAGCTGTCCTATAGTTAACTTTTCCTCATTATCATAGGTGGAGATTTAAAATGCTAATAAGACATGGGATGCATGAAGTTGCATGTTTGTACACTGCACAGGCGCAGTGTAGGACCCGTCTCAACATACTTTGGGGAGGAAGAAGGGAAAAAGAAAGGGGTGGCCTTGAACCTAAGAGCCAATAAAACTGCGGTGCTTGTAAGCCATAGGGAACCACATCCATTCTCTTTTGTAGTGTGCTCCCTTGGTGCATTGAGCTTTTGCTTTAATAAACTCTTATCTCTGCAAATCTGTTTTGCTCACTCTCTTGATTTCTATCCTGAGAGGGGCAAGATGTCCTGTGCCAGTAACATCATCAGACACAACCATAAATCAAGAAGGCTGGGAGCTCAATGATATCAGCTATACAGGTTAGCCCCTAGGACAGAAAACTGATGGAAAAGGATGGAGAGTGAATCTGGGGAAGCAAAAAGAAGCTATCCAACCCAGGGCCCTAACTATATGTAAGGCACTTGCTGTGCAAGGGATAGAAAGAATACAGATATAGTCCAGTTCCAACAGACTCACAGTTGGGTTGGGATGTCAGTCAAATAAACAGAACTTCAATACAGTGTGATAAGCACCACACAAAAAGCTAGCACAGTGTGTTATAGGCACATGTAAGAAGCATCTCTTCCACCAAAATGTTGTGGATTTGACTGGGAAAGGCTTCCTGGAAATTAAGGTTGGTAACATAATTAAGAGTCCATTTTAAAGTATAAAAATTTGAGCCCATTTTAAAATGTGACAATTTTTTAAAAAGGATGAAATGACCTTCGTTTAAAGAGATTTTTCTAATAAAATATAAGAAGATGGGATAGAGCATAGAAATGTGGATGAGAATGAGAGAATGAAAAATATTTCAAAGGTTCTTCTTAGCTTTAACATTTTAATACTTTAGGTTTTTTTTTGTCCTGTTATTTCTGAAGTGTTAGACTGTGGATCTTTAATTAATACAAAAGAATATAAAATTCTGTAATAGTCTCTCTTGTTTACAGAATTTGGCTTTAGGTTTTAACAATAAATGGTCTTTACAAATTTAAAAATAACTAAATTTAGGAGGGAATATAATGGTTTGAAAATAAATCATTTAAGTTAATTACATTGTGAAACAAAATAATGTAAAAAGAGGACTAACTATTAATAGACAAGTTTGAGTTGATGTTCATAAAGCTCCTTTATTTAACATTCTCTTTGTATTCTTTGTTCTTTTCTCCAAAAGCTCTATATGACACTACATCTTGACAATTTCTGTCAAAAGCAAAGTCATTACATAGTAGCTGTATATGATCATCAGAAAGATACCTATAGATGGAATTTAAGGTTAGGGTATACATACAGTAGGGATGCATGAAGGGATCAAATTACAATGGTATATGGGCTTTGGGAAGAGATTGGGAGAAAAGGGTGGCAAGAGGGAAGGAAACAAACTTGCCTTGAGTAGTTTTCTATGCACCATAATTTGTCTAGTTTGCCAGGTTTCTCAGTTAAACAGCCAGCAAGACCACAGTGCATTGAATCTGGTGCACTGAGAGATCTCACTGCAGTAATTATTTTTATTTGTAATTAGACATAATTATTGTGAAATGTAGTGAGGAGATTGTCCACAGTCAAAATAAAAAATAAGTTCCAGAAGTATCCTTAGTACTGTAGCTACAAATGTCAATTGGCTGGAGGAAAATATAACTAATAATTATAAACAGAACAAGAGAGGGAAGCGTGCGTGGGCAGTTAGTAGTGCTTCAAACGGCTGCACAAGATGTATCCTTGAGAAATACAGAAAAATGAATCAAATCGGATTGGGGCAAAAACAATGAGGGCAAGTGAGTAGTGCCAACTCAAAGGAATGTACCCCTGGCCAGCTTAGAGAGGCCCTGGATCCGGGCTAGGCCTTGCTTTCTCGCTTTCAGCCCCTCCTCCTTTTTCCCCCCTCCCTGTACTAAAGCCAGCTCCTCCCTCCGCCCCCGAATCCGCCCACCCTGCCCAGAGTCTGGCTCCGCCCATTATGCCAGGATCGCGGCTGGCTCCGCCCACCATCCCTGGACCGCGACCGGCGTCCGAGGGGCGGGGCGGTCCGGGAGGAGCCAGACTCCGGAGCGGGAGGGGGATCCGCTGCGGAGTTACGGGAAAGTTGTTCCGAGTTCCTGGAGTTTCCCTCTGTGGTTCCTGGGCTGCGCCGGCCAGTGCCCCGGCTTCTTTCCTTCCTCAGAGGCCTTCGCCGCCCACCAGGTCCCTCCTGCCCCCGGCCGCCATGGAGCAGCCGCCGGCGCCCAAGAGGTAACGAACGCGGGGAGCGGAGAGAGGGAGGAAGGCGGCGGCCGCCGGGCGGGGGCGGCTAGGCCGGGTGGGACCGTGACAGCCTCCCCCAATGCGGGGCCCGGAGCCGGGCCTGCCGGGGGTCTGGAGGCAGGTCCCAGTGCCCGGCCGCGTCTGCGCACCGGGCGAGGGGGCGAGAGGGGAGGCGGACCGTCGCCTGCCCCGCGGCCGGCCTCGCCTGGCGCGCGTGGAAAGTCGGTGGGCTATGCCGGGCTCCCCTTGGCCAGACTCCCGGGGCGGGCAGAGTTTTCCCTCGTGGCAAGTTCACGAAGCCAGGGAGACGTAAAACTAGGTAATTAATGGGCTTCTTGCAACTATGTAGGTTTCCTTGTCAAATGTTTTTTATAATGTTACCTTTTAATTCGTTTGAGAAGGCAGGTTGTTTATTTACAGTTTAAGGAATTAAATATTAATAGCTCCACAGTCTGTAAAACTTGTGGATATGCTGCACTGACAGGTGTTCCTCCCTCCACAAGTTCAGTAGTATTTATGGATGTAAGACAGGATACTTAAATTAGAACCCCTCCCCCATATAGTTTTGTTTTTGTTTTTTCTTTTAGCATCTATTTTTATATGATGCTTTGGTATTTACTGTTAATTTATATTTAATCTTTGATATATTGGAAGCGTAGGAGTACACAGTAGATAGTTTGAGCTTATGTTTGAAATCATCTTAGGAAGCTAAATCAAGGCTATCTATCCATTTACTTAAGTTCATAATGTGTATTCCTCCTTCCCCCTAAATGAATCACTCAACTAACTGATGTTGGATAAAACATTTAACTTCAGTCTTTCATTTGTAGTTTATAAAATAAGGGCACTAATCTCTCTCCCAGATAGTCCTGTTGTGAAGATGAAAGAGTTTGTGTTTTTTGATACCTAGAGATCTTTAGATGAAAGGTGGCATATTCAAGAACATGAAATAATTAAAAAGGTAGGAACTTTGTGAGCCATTGTGAATTGGGTGACTAGACATGTGAGCCTTGAGGCCTGGAAACCATCTGTTCAGGTGAAAACCATCTGTTCAGGTGAAAAGGGGGCCGGGGTGTGTGTGTGTGTGTGTGTGTGTGTGTGTGTGTGTGTGTGTGTGTGTGTGTG
>NW_017731420.1:1599543-1604919 GCF_001890085.2 Hipposideros armiger | reverse complement strand
GTATTTGAAATCTAGTATTGATTGGGCACCCAGTTTTAGTAGTGAAGAAAACGGAAAACTTTTTTTTTGTATTTGAAATCTAGTATTGATTGGGCACCCAGTTTTAGTAGTGAAGAAAATGGAAAACTTTTTTTTTCTTTTTTGTTTTGCAAGTACTATAAGGGGCACCTCTGAGTTAGCACCATAAGGCCTAAATTGAATAGAAGACCTCTATTTTGATTAGCTCCACTCTTAAGTTATCAGAGTTTCTTTATAGATGTAACCTCTGCCTTTGCAGGTACATTAGAGAACCTGGAGGGGTCAGGGCGAAGTGTGGGTGGCATACATTACCATTCCATAGTGGTTTATATTTTTTAAAGTAGTGGTTGCACATTTAAGAGACTTAGTTTTAGCTCTCTTCAGAGAGACATGTTAATCCAGGAAAGCATCTCTGCAGGGCAAAAGATAAGTAACAAGCCCATATATTTGAATATCTCTTACATTTTTTTCATAGCATTTCCATTTTCGTAATATCATTTAATCCTTATAGCAACCCTATTGAGTAGGTTGGATTACAGGCATTAATCCTATTTTGTAGATGAGGACACTAAGAGAATTTGCCCCATGGAAGGCTTGAGAGAGATGACAGTTTTTGTATTGTTCCTATTAATCATTACCTTCTAATAATGAAATATAGCTACCATTTTTGAGGTTATACTATTTGCCAGGAACTTTATACATACATTCCCTTATTTTATTGTCTTAAATAGGAATCCTGGTTCAGCAGCATACTATGCTAGTTCTAAATTTAATTTCTTCATCTGTAAAATGTGTTGTAAGGAGTAAATGAGGTCATATGAGAAGCACTTAGCACAGTGCTCTATAATGTTGTTAGTTTATGTTTTCCTTACTAAATGAAGCTCAGAGAGGTTAAATAACTTGGTCAGGTGGAGGAGCTGCCAGAATCCCTAGATTGGCTGCAAAGGCTGTGCAGCCTCTCATTGTGTGCAGTGATGCCTCTTTTTGAAACCCTTGCTTGCTTTCTAAGCAGTCCATGATGCGGTGGTCATCTCTTTCTACAATTTTCTGGTCCCTTTTGCCTGTTCTCTTGTTAATCCCTGTAAGAATACCCCTTTGCTTTTCTGCCTTGAGTAGCACTTCCTTAAGGCTCAGACATTTTTACACGGTCACATTTATGTTGCTGATGTTGAAGTCTGTATGAGCAGCAGCTGCTGCTCAGTTAGTGTTTTTGATTTTTTCATGTAGATCCACTCTTTCATTATCCCATCTAGTTTGTGACTAGATCCTGTCAAATTTTTCATCAAAAAGTATATGGATTAATTTTTTTCCACTTTTGATTTTCAATACTTCTACCCTCCCTATTCCAGGGCTTTATGACCTTCACACTTGATTTACAGGAGTGCCTTCCATCTGGGCACTGTAGCCCAGTGATTTTCAAAAATTTTAGTAGCAGACAGGCTCTGGAGTAGGGCAGGGCACCAGAACCTGGTCCCCAGTGCCTTGCCTCCTCCTATTCCCTGTTTGCTGTCCTCCAGAACCTCCTAGTGATCCATGTTTGCTTTAATTCATCCTGCACATGGCTTCTGATTTATTTTTCTAAAACAGCACTTCATTCATGTTACTCCTTTTTTTGGGGGGGTGGGGGGAAGAGTTGGGGCACACTAGTCAGTTTTGTACCCAAGGCTCCCATCACTTAATCTCAGCCTTAACTTCCAGCCTTCTGTTACTTCTGTTATCCAAGATCAGTCTGTCCCAAAGTTTCCCTTTTGTTCTTTATTTAGGTTGTAGGCTGTGGGTACTCCCACCTTTGCCTTTGTTTATGCTTTTCCTTTAGAAAAGCTTGTATTATATTTTGCTAGTAACCTATGTTTTAGTCTCCCTTCTAGGCCTGCTTTGTAAAGTTATCTTATTTGAGTACTTTCTAGCCTAAGATATTTTTCTGTATTCCTAATATGATACCCACTTGAGTATATGCCATGGTCATATTGGTCTTTATTAATTATAAAATTTTAGACATCCAAAAGATAATGGGGACTAATTTAATCAATACTTATGCATCACTACACAGCTTTAGAAATAAAATATTACCAATTCGGTTAAAGCCCCCTAAGTATATCTGATCTCAGTTGTATTCTTCCCCATTCCCCACAGGGCTGTTACTGTCCTGAATTGGGTATTTGGCATTCCCATACGTGTCTTATACTTTTAGCATGTTGTTCATGTATATCTGATGTAGTGTTAGGCCTGGGTGTTAGGCCCAGCTTTGTGCAGACTTTGAAATTTGCTTCTTTGGGTATTGTTCTTTTCTTCTGCGAATTGTCAATTCTAATATGCAGCCAGATCTGAGAATCATGACTAGATGATCTGTAAGGCTCCTCTTCCCCTCACATTATTGATTTGGTCTTCCCAGCAAGTCATGTGTTAAACATAAGCAGTTGATGTGGTCACTCATGTCACTGACATGAGATACCAGAATGGCTTTTAGATTTCCCAATTTCCTTAACAAGTATGTCACAGAGGTCTTTAGAAGTCTTTATTAAAATGAAGTCTCTCTGGGAAGGGAAATCCATGAAATGGTTATCAATTATTAGCATTTTGTAGGTTGAATTTATCAAATTCCTTTGTAGGGGAACCTCTAGCTGAGATAAAAATGACCACAGAATAGGTAAGTAAGGAAATGGCCAAAACATGGGCTCTTCATTAAGTGGAACGTTCATAGGAAAGGAGATGGGTCTCTATGATAGACAGCTGGGCAGCAATGAGAACTCTGGTTTCTGGTGGGTAGTTATATACAATATGGTCAAAGAGAAGATGGAATGTCATTGCTGGAGAGGTATACTTTCCTCAGTTAGAATAAGGGATTAATAGTTCTTTAAAATTAAAATTTTGTTTTTTTAAGATTTTTATTGGGGAATTGGGGGGATGGGAACAGTGCTGGGGAATTGGGGGAAGAGGGACAGACAAGTTGCTGTCGTTTTGTTCTTCAGTCTAGTTGTGGAGGACGTTGCTTCACTGGCCCAAGTTGGCACCATCATTGCACTCTTCCCGGGCGAGGCAGATCAGTCGCCGGCTTCTGGACGGCCGCTCACTGCGGCTGCTGGCTGCTCACGCTGGCTGCTGGCTACATACGGTAGCCCATGGCAACCCACTGCCACAGGGGCTGCAGCCTACGCCGTTGCCTGCGACCCACAGCAGCCCAGCTCCAGGTTGAGCTGTTGTTCAGCATCTTAGCTGTGGAGGGCAGTGTCACTGGCCCTCATATGTGGGATCCGAACCGGGGCCCTCTGGTGTCCCAAGCCAGTTCTTAACCATCGCGCCACTCGGCCGGCCCTAAAATTAAAAATTTTTTGCTTAAGGTATATTTGAAGGAAAAGTTGTGAAACAGGGAAAAACACTGGAAGAATAATAAGAGTAAGTTACTGAAGCTTATTCTCAAGACAGATGAAGGGATTTCTTTGATTTAAGCTATAGTTGAATTCTGTGGCAAATTTTATTTTTTTATAGTATGAAAAGGTAGTTTGGAGGAAGTAAAGTTGAAGATTGAAGTAAAAACACTAGGGTTACAAAGTGCATTGACATAAATGAAGAATGAAGGCAAGAACAGAATCATTTCATATGGGGAAATTTTGCTATGAATGAATGGATTATCAGCCAGAAGATAGATTGTTATGGAATGCAAAAGCAAAGGTGAAGGGATGAAGATGTTTAATGGTAAAGTAGAAAGTATTCATATTTTCCTCAGCACATAGAGCGCACATCAGCCCTGACCTTAGGCCAGAAATTAGGAATGGAGATAAATAGACAGCAGGAAACTCTCAACTCTCAGGAATTGAGTTGAGTGGGACAAAGCGACAAACCAGGTAAGTTGATAGTAGGGTATCAGCAAAACTGTGAAGACATTCCAATGAGAAAGGGGTGGACTTCATTTTCTGTCTGTAGTCCTAATTCATGTGTCTTTGGAATGTTAGAAAGTGAAATTCTTGTGTGCTTATTATCAGAGAGATTCTCAAAGTGGGGCATTGTTGTTGAGAAATTGAACTGAAGAACTCTCAAAAAATAAAGGCAGTAGCCTCAGGAGGAGGCCCTGGAGAAGCTCCTGACTTTAGAGGCAAGCAACTGGAGGAGGTGTTCTTAGTCCAAGGGGAAAAGAATTGAGCAAACAGAAACATCTGTTTGCATCAGTGACTTGATCCCTAAAGCATATGCTCCCTTTGGCTTTTCTTGGTTAATTTGGGGTTGCACCAACTCCATTAGAGTTGATTTGGGCCTTGTAGATGGGATTAGTCAGTTGGCTCTTCCTTGTTAGAGAGAGGAAGTGTCACAATAAAATCTGGAGCAGTTCCTGGTGAGCAAACTAGTTACACATTACGACAGTAAATAAACTCAGTCTTCAGTCAGCTCTTGGCAATGATTAATTTATCCACTGCTCTTTAAGGGGCTGAAATATTGCATGTATTATTAGTACTGAAGAATTTGTTAGAAATACAAAGAAAAAGGTAAACGTTTATTAAACACATCTAGGTTGAAATTTGTTTTTCTGACATAATTTAAATGCTTATTCCAGAAGTATGTATCAGTGAAGCTTAAATAATAAAAGGTTTAAATTGAGTACTTCTTGTTTAGATTGTAAGGGGGAAAAGTGTTAGAATTTAATTTTTCTGATTTCAAAGAAGTCTGTTGAACTAGAGGTACTGTCACTTCAGCCATCATATATTAGTGGCTTTCAAAAAATAATTTTCTTTTTTTTTTAATATTGATGAGACCCAGTGCAGACCCACGTACATAAAAAACTAAAATAGAAATTTCATGAAATGTACTATGAGCAATGTTTTCTGGTAGTTCTCTATTTTCTGTTTTGTTCTAGTTCATTGAAAAAATGCTGGTCATGATCCACCAAATTATTTTCATGTCCTATTAATGGATTGGGATTACAGTTTGAGAAAACGTTGTTGAATGTAGTAGAGACAGTCAGGAAACTGATTTTATTTATAACTCCATCCTAATACTTAAATCTTGATGATGGCATTGTCAAAGGAATCCAGAGTAGTGTAATTATAACAATGTGTACATGCACTAGAGATATTTTAATTTCCTAAAAGGGGAAAAGGTGAAAGGGAGAGTGGAAACTATCATTTAAAAGCTACTGTATTTTGGGCCGGCCGAGTGGTGCGATGGTTAAGAACTGGCTTGGGACGCCACAGGGCCCTGGTTCGGATCCCACATATGAGGGCCGGTGACACTGCCCTCCACAGCTAAGATGCTGAACAACAGCTCAACCTGGAGCTGGGCTGTTGTGAGTCGCCCGCGACGGCGTAGGCTGCAGCCCCTGTGGCAGTGGGTTGCCATGGGCTACAGTATGTAGCCAGCAGCCAGCGT
>NW_017731420.1:1586921-1599498 GCF_001890085.2 Hipposideros armiger | reverse complement strand
GCCCGGGGAAGAGCGCAATGATGGTGCCAACTTGGGCCAGTGAAGCAACGTCCTCCAGGACTAAACTGAAGAACAAAAAAAACGACAGCAACTTGTCTGTTCCCCTTCCCCAATTCCCCAGCGCTGTTCCCATCCCCCCAACTCCCCAATAAAAATCTTAAAAAAAAAAAAGCTACTGTATTTTGAACACTTTACATATATCCCAATTAAAGTATGGAAGAATGCAAAATGATCATGATGTCTGACAGAGTTCACAGAGGAAAATATAATACATAAAGGTTGCTATGAGGCAAAAGCTCATTTGCCTTCTGGTGTAGAATGACCCCATGCACTGGAAACATCCAACTATAATTATGGTGACCTCAGTTTCTGACTCCCTACCAGATCCACTCTCTATAACTACCAAAAGTCTTTCAGTTTTCCTTCTAAAGAGAACATTTATACTATCTGATAGAAACTTTCTTTTTTATTTGTCCCAAGTTTATTTTTTGTGGTGATTTTGTTTGAATTGCCTTATATGTTAGGATGATTCTCATTTGAAGAAGCTTTTAGCTCTTAGAACAAAGATTCTATATTTGAAATGTCTTATTACAACTTTTTTTCTACAGAATCTCAAATTGAATAAATGAAAGTAACAAATATGTAAACAGACATGTATGAATATTAAAAATAAGTTCATTGTTTGCATGCCATGAATATTAAACTGTATATTACCTTGAACTTCTTAAAAGTACATCAAAGAATATATCTTTAGAAATGACTTTGTAGCTTGTGACAATGTGGATGGATCTTGAGATTACTATGCTAAGTGAAATAAGTCAGACAGAAAGTTGAGAACTATATGATTTCACTGATATGTGGGATATAAAACTGAAAGCCACAAAGGAACAAGACAAACAAATAAAGAAACAAAAACTCATAGACAACAGTTGAGTAGTTGAGGGTAAGGGGGAAAGGGGGTGGTAGATGAGGGTAAAAGTGATCAAATACATGGTGATAGAAGGAGAACTGACCCTGGGTGGTGAACACACAATGTGATATACAGATGATGTATTACAGAATTGTATACTTGAAACCTTTGTAATTTTACTAACTGCTGTCACCCCAATAAAATTTAATTAAAAAAAAGAAAGAAAAAGAAATGACTTTGTAGTAAAATGAAAATTACAGAGAGCTATTAATATGATACCAGACATCTTAGTAAAGAGGTGAAATTGAGTAAATTTTTTTAGATATTTCAGATATCTTGATGTAAATATTGATATCTTGATATACACATACACAAACACACACACTTATAAAATTGGGGAAATTGTTGAACATATATGATTTCAAGGATGAGGTAGTTTCTGTATTCAAAATACAGAATACTTATTCTCTGGATCATCTTTTCATTTTTAGGATTTTTGGTTTCTTGAAATAATGGGACCTAGAGTCCTATAATTGGAAAGGAATGCACATTAAAATTAGTTTTGTAGTTTTGGTGAGCTTTCTATATATTTGAGGAAAACATAAATGAAAGATAGCAGGTAGCTTAATTTCCTTGACTCTCTCTCTCTGGAGCCATTCTTTCTCTCCTGTCTCTGCTGGGTTGCCCCATTCTCCTTTCTTTCTAAAAACTGACTCTGTACTCACTGATTGTTACTCATTACAGAGATTGACCGTCAGCCTTGAGTTCATTCATTTTGCTCATTTAGCCATATATTCAGTAATTAATAATTAACTGACTTTCAAATTGCCAGTGCTGGGAACACTATTCAATGAAACGGATGGGATCTTTGCCCTAATAGAACATACACTCTACTTGGAGCTTGAGCTATGAAGGATAGAAGTAGCAGGTAGGTACTGCTAAAGAAAAATGGTGGAACCTGCTTAATAGGGCAGTCGGAGGAAGCTTCTCTGAAAAGGTAATACTTAAGCTGCTATAGGAGGTTGAGAAGTTATCCATGTTAGTAGCCAGAAAGAATTTCAGCTAGAGGTAAAACCTGTTAAGAAGACCTGAAGGTAGGAAAATATTTACTGTGTGGGAGGAATTGAAATGAGGCCACTGTGGCTTGGTTGTGGAATGAGAGAAAGTGGTTGGAGATGAGGTTAGAGAGATGGGCAGGGATTCCTTGATGCAGGCCATGGAAAGGAATTTGGATTTAAGTTGGAGTACAGTGTGCTGTCATTAAGCAGAATTTTAAACAGTTTATGTGTTTATAAGATCATTCTGGTTGCTTTGGGTCGAATTGGTTGTAGAGGGCTAAGAATAAAATCAGGGAAATAAGCTGTTGTAATAGTTCATGGTTAGAGGTTGTGGAATCAATGGAGATGGAGAGAAGCGGACAGATTTAAGTTGTATTTTGAAGTTAGAAATGAAGGAGTTACTGATAGACTAGATAGACTAGATTTGGGGAATGAGGAACAAAGAATCAATTGTAGCTCCTTGGTTTTGGGTTTGAGCAACTTGGGGGTTGGGGCAAGACTGTTAGAGGACCAAGTTTGGGTATCTATAGTCTCTTTCTTAGAATTCCAGACTCACAAAGTGAATCCGTTTGGCCCAAAATGTTATATTAGGTGGTTCTCTTAGAAGAAGAAGTAGGTAGGGAGGAAACTATGGGCACTGACTTCTTTTTTATAACCTCTTGTTTTCACTGCATTAGACTAGAGAATTGGAAACATACCAAGCCTTTGTTAGGTGTTGCAATGTTCAGGTGTCCTGGTAACCTGCAGTTAAAAATCCTTTTATTACAAAATGAAACATCAGTGAAAAACAAGTGTATGGCTTGATGAAGTACTATTGGGTTGTCGGAAAAGTCATGATGTATTTTTTTCTATGTTTTTCATTGCAAAAATGCGTCATGACTTTTCCGACAACCCAATATAAGGCAGACACCTTTGTAATCACCAATCAGGTTAAGAAATAGAACTTTGCTACCCTTCCTAGGAGTCCCTTTTGAGTGCTCCAACGCAATCATACCTGCCTTTCCCCATAAGTAACCATTATTTCAACTTTTATAGTAATAACTGAAGTGTGCATTACAAGACACTCTAGGTCAGTCTTGCTGATTAAAAAATAGTTTTTATATGAGTTGTCACATTTAATCTTTGGGTTAGTCTTCCACCCCTTTTCTTGTTGAAGAATCCAGGCTGTTTGAATTGCTTCCCACAGTTCTGCACAGCCTGGATTTTGCTGATTGCTTACTCAAGGCATAGTTCAACATGCTCCTTTGTCTCCCATATTAATTGCAAACGGGCTGTGGATCCATAGAATGGATCAGATTCAAGTTTGATCCCTTCACCATTATTATAGGTGTTGTTTCGCTAGACCAGGGGTTGGCAAACTTTTGAGACAGAAGAGCTGCCAGGGGTCAGCAAACTGCGCCTTGCGAGTCACATGCGGCTCTTTGGGTACATACATGTAGCTCTGAAGTAAAATTGAAAATGAAAATAAAACTCATAGTTTCATTTATAAAATTTTTAAAGGATGTTATTCACATAATGGTGATTAGGTAAAAAATATATTTATGGCTCTCAAATAATTTTTAAATTGTTGTGAGGGACAGGATTGGCTTTTCCAGGGATCGGCATGCTTTTGAGACGAACATACCTAAAGAGCCACATGTGGCTTGCGAGCTGCAGTTTGCCAACCCCTGTGCTAGACTATACTGGTCACTTAGTGGCAAGTTGTCTCTCTTTTTTGTGATGTGAGCAGCTCTTGATGGTTAGTGCTTATTTCTGTTAATTCATTGGGTGTTCTAAAATAGTGAATTCTAAATACATCATTTTATTTTCATTTATTAGTTGGAATTTTTTATAAAGAGTCCCTTCCCTCATCTCCTGTTTGATTACCCAGTGGTATAGATTATAAAGGACAGAAAGGATAAATGCTTGATTGTTCCTCTTTATTTACCCATTTTCAAAATTATGAATCAGTGCCCTATTTTCCTCCAAAGGGGACCAATTCTTTTTTTTTTTTCCATTATGATCTGTTGGATTTAAACATACTTGATGGATTTTAGTTCATTGGAGATACTATGTCTGAATCTCAAAATGAACCATCTTTTTGGCAGTGGGAGCCTCTTCAGGAAGCAACAAACATGACTTTAGTGGTCTTTGATCGCTTCCTTGCTGTCTGCTGTGAAAAGATAGTCAGGGCTCATCTTGTCTATTTCCTGTCCTAGGTCCAGAGTCAAACGTTTCTCTAAGAAGTCCAGCTTTCTTTTAGTGAGAAATGGAATTTCAAGACCCTAATCTGGGCATTAATATGGTGTTGTTTTTATTTTTATTTTATTTTATTTTTATTTTTATTATTTTTTAGCTGAGCCATCCTGCCACCTGTTGGCATCTCAGGGGCTGCTCAGCTTGGGCCGAGACTCGAACCGCTGTTGCTCAGAGCTCACACTCTTGAGTGAGCTCTTAACCAACTGAGCCACTTGGCCGGCCCTTATGGTGTTATTTTTAAATAACATTTTATTCATAGGTAGGAGAACTGACTCATTTTTTTCAAACTATGGGATGATATTCTATCAAAAAATGTGATGGCACTGGCAGTTTTGAGTTTCTTTCATTGGGTAATATCTCCCCATACATTTAATACGTTTCTAATTTTGGGCCAGAAATTGGGCATCTATGGACAAATTCTGTGGTAGAGACTATTTAGAGTGGACTTTTATCTTTATATTCTCCCTATCTTACTTTCTGGTTATTCTTACTGTATCCTAATATCCAGCCTTACTTCTTTCTCACTGCTCAATGTTTCAGGTGACCTAGTTTCTTCTTTTCTTAAATGAAAAAGATATAGAAAATAAAAGAATCCAAGACAAACGACACCATTAGTTATAGGATCAGATTTTAGGCCTTAGTTTTTAAGATAGAACTTTAGCCTGTCTTGCATACATGAAAGTATATCTGCGTACAAACAAGATTCAAGGGCTTCTTGAGGATGCTTTATAAATGTAACCCTGACTACAGTACGATGAATTGCAAAATGAAGCACATCCAGATATTAAATGCCATATGTTATACCTTTTCGTTTTGATATTAGCCCCTCTTGTTAAGTATTGTGCTTTTGAATAAATAAAATGAAGTATTTGTCTCAGTGACATAGTTGACAATATACATTTGTCATTGTGTCACATAACTTTAGAAAGAATTAGTTTTGGTATAATTACTTAATGTACTAAAGACATTAGGTTTTACATATAAGTTGATATATGAATTAGTCTGCCATTTTGCAATAAAATAGAAGCCAGTAACCATTTTCAGTAATAATCTATTCAAACATTTTTAATAATCATTGAAATTTGGATCATAGAAAGAGGTTGGAGAGAAATGATTGCTCTGAATAAAATTTGTAGGTAATGTAATTCCTAAGAATTATTAAGAAACAAGTGTCAAATTAAGCAATGGAATTCCAGAAAGTTCCAGTGGAAATTAAAAATATATGTACTAATTAACCCTTAGAAGAAAGCATTTTGATGATTTTCTTTTCCTTGTAGAGTGAGGTTTCCTTCAATATGCTTATTCTCATTGTATACTTTCAAGTTTTCTTCTCTTTTTTCTAATAGAAGACTATTCAAGGACCAGATCAATATAAGAAAATGGGATATCCCCCCCCCTTATATACAGACTACAGTACTTGACTAGTTAACTTTAATTAATATTCATAAAAAAACATGTGATGTAAAAGAGCCTGCCAAATTAGTGATATGGTGAAAACTTTAAAGATAATTTAGCATCATTGCAAAGTATGATATAGCGTGTAATGGATTTTCTAAATAAATTGTGTAAACCACTTTAAGCATTATACTTTAAAAATATTTAAAAAATACTTTCAAAACAACTAGTTTTGATGGAAATCATTCCAAAACCAAGACATTTGACTCAGTCGTCTGAGATTGATCGTTTGCTTTCTTGATCACTTAATATTATTTTTTGTGAATTTTAGTTCATATAAACAGACACAGAAACAGTTCATAGAACTGTTCGTAGTTTTTGTTCATGGAAACAGTCAAGTGTGCTTGCTCTTTTGATGTGTTTGAAGCTTTGTTGCTGCATGTAGCTGTTTTTTTTCCCCCTAAAGCTAGTCTTGTCTCTTACTGTTATCTGTCATTTCTCATTGCTTTATCCTTGTCTAAACTGCCACTTATCTTAGAAATAATCATCTGACCTGACAGTACCTTTTCCTTTCCCAAAGTACATGCTCTTTGTGTCAATTTTTGCTTACCAGAGGCCTTTTTCTGTTCTGGGCTCATAGTACATTTTTAAATCATTTTTTGACTAAGAAGAACATTATTGTGCAGTGAAAGAGAGAAAAAAATTACTCCAAACTTTCCCAAGTTTCTAAAATTTAACATGAAAATGACCAAATTTTTTGCATCAGAAAAGAATAGGATTTTACTTTAAAAAGCTCATAAAATTCCTAAGTTAAAACAATTTCTGTTATTTTGAAGTATTACTTGGATTTTGAGGACTCATGGTATTACCAAAGCGAATTAGAGTTTTGGAGGGTATTTATACCTGTACAAATACAGTAACATTACATTTATAGTAGTTTATTTTTATAATAATTTATTTTTAATTTCTATGGGTAAAGTATTGAGGCTATTTATCTTTCTTATAATGATCAATACTTATATATTTATAGTAGTTTATTTTTAATTTTTTATAATGATTGATTTTTTTTTTCCTATTAGATACTGCAGGGATTTTAACATTTTCATTTCTGAGAAACCAAACCAAGCAGGTGAAAATAATTTCAATTTAAAAAAGTAAGAATTGTGAAGCTGATGTTGAATAATATTGTATGTCAACTATAATTTTATATACATATAGTTATGGGATGCGGAGTATAGTGTGGGAATGGAGTCAATGGAATTGTAATAGATATATATGATATTGGGGGTGGGAGGCCATGGATGGGGGAAGGGGGATTGTCACTTTGTGAGGGGTGAAAAGGATAACTATTGCATTGTTTTGTACACCTGAAACTAATAATAATAAAAAAGGAAATAAAAAAGTAAGAATTGTTTTTACAAAGCACCAAAATCATGAACTATTTCTTAGTCTCTTCCCCTTAATTTGTTTACAAAGAACCACAGAGAAATACTGAGAAATGACTTTATATGTGCTGTTGCTGAGAAATGAAGTGCGCTGAGAAATCAAGCAAAATAACGTCCATCTGTGCAAACAGCTGCAAGCAGCCAGTCTCCACAGCACCCCCATTTCTATTCATGAAAGTGGTACAGAAGTCAAGGGTACAGACCTCACTGAATGCTACAAATATTAATATTGTCAGAGTTTAAACTTTCCTTGAAGTTACAAATTTTATTAATGTAGTTACACTTTTAGTTAGTGTATTAATGTTTGGGATTATTGCAGTTCTAGTATTCTTCTAGGGATGGGAGTGAGGGGTTGTCAATAGATAGAGACTAAAACCTCATATTTTATCTTCAAAATTTGAGTTGTAGGGAAATAAATGAAGAAGAAAATTTGTGAATAAATCCAGTTTTTAAGCATGGGTAGTATCTTTGGCACAAATCAGTGGATTTTTCTGTATGGCAGGTACATGGGTAGACTTTGGCAAGTTTCGTATAGAAATATCCTCTTTTATTTTTAATCAATTAAAGATTCTGTTCCCTTTTTTAGTTCTCAAATCTAGGTATGGTTGTTGAATCTGTATGAACTGGATTAAAAGTTCTAAGGCTTACAGGCCTGCATATTTCTTATAAAATAATTTAAAATTTTTATTTTAGTAGGACATGAATATATTGCAGCATTTCCAAATGCGCTGTTTTATGTGTCTACATTTTTTTGGATTTGTGTTTTTTGAAAAATAAGTTATTAAGCAAGTTAATGCAGTAACATGTCTTTAAGGCTAAGGAGTATGTTGCAGTGTTTAACTTTGTATAGGTTTGTTTTGTAAGAAATTAAAAGGAATATCACTTTCCAGTTGAGAGTAAGTGAAAAAATTTGTAGAAAAGAAAAATGAAAGACAGCAAGGATGAAGGAAGGAGAAAAATCTCAGCTTCATTTTCTTTAAAGCTCTTTGCCAGGAAATTATAATTTTAGAGTACTTTTGGGTAATGAGCCCAACCTGAAAGGAAATGGTATGATAGAGTTGAAAAACAAGATTTTAATTTAATTTTAAAGTCTTCTAACTAACCATTATATAGTATTTTCTTAGGCGGATTTCAGCTCATTCTAGTGTCAATAATTAATTAACCCCCCTTAAATTTTAATAACAGTTTTATAAAAGTAAATAAACTGTGAGATCATCAAATTACATCTATTTTATTATTAAAGCAGTGATAGTGAAGCAATTAAGAGCCAGGGCTTTTGAGTCAGCTAGACCTTGCTTCTAACCTTCTCCCATTTACTGCAATGCAGTGGTGGGCAAGTTACTTAACTTTTCTAAGCCTCGGTATGTTCACTTGTGAAATGGAGATGATAATAAATAGTACCCTGTCTTTGGATTTTGTGAATATTAAATGAAATAGTGGTTGTAAAGCATTTGTCTCTGAAGACAGTTTCCAAAGTGTTTCAGAAAGGTGTTTGGCATTGTCAACATCTTTTGAAGAAACGTAACTTTCCAAGGGAATAAAAGGACAACTTATACTTGGATAGTATGTTCTAGGTGAATTAAAAAAAAAATCATTGTTGTTACTTTAGAGCTAAACATCTACTAAATATTTACGAAGTGTCCTTTAAAAAGCAAAAGGGAGCAGAAAAAAAGATCCTTACTTCCCTTTGTTGAGATAGAAAAGATGTTCGATTTTGTGGATTCAGGATCAGACTCTTCATTGTGTTATTTAGATAATGTTCATTATTGAAGGCTAACTGAGACTTTTTGACACTGTTTAGTAATGGAATGTTTAAGAACTAAAGGATGAAAACTTCATGTGTTTTAAAGATATTTGACCTTTCTAACAGTATTCAAGATGAAACTGCTGGGGTCAAAAACTAGAACTTAATTTTAAATGAGATATCACATATAAAGTGA
This sequence comes from Hipposideros armiger, assembly GCF_001890085.2. Taxonomy (NCBI): domain Eukaryota; kingdom Metazoa; phylum Chordata; class Mammalia; order Chiroptera; family Hipposideridae; genus Hipposideros; species Hipposideros armiger. The sequence goes on along the minus strand of NW_017731420.1, from coordinate 1,590,512 downwards.
AGCATAGTGCTTAATTAGCACATAGCAATAATAACAGCATGACTTTTAATAACGGTATGACATTAAATAGCTACTACTGTATTAGTAGTAATAAAGCTACCAATAGTGTGATTATTAAAATACAAGGAAATTTACCAGAAGAGAAACAGATACTGAAAGTTACAGAGCTAAAATGAGGCAGAAGTTTCTTTATGAAGAAGGAATTTCTATTTTTGCAGACAGAATTTATTCTCCTCTGATGGATTTGCACTCTGGCTAGGTCCTCTTCTCCATTAGTTTCCTAAGAGATCTACTCAGAGGGCATATGCTAATTATTTTTCACCAGGGAACTAGATCTAACAGTGTAGAAAGCCTTTCTTCGTCTCTCTCTTTAAAAAATAGTCTTTGGCCAAAACAAACAACACAAAAAATGGGCAAAAGACTTGAATAAACATTTCTATAAAGAAGATATACAAATGGACAGTAAGCACATGAAAAGATGTTCAACATCACTAATTATTAGGGAAACACAAATCAAAACTACACATACTCTTTAGGATGGCTGTTATCAAAACAAAACAAAACAAACAAAAAACAGAAAATAACAAGTGTTGTCTAGGATGTGTAACAAGTGGAACCCATGTACATTGCTGGTGGGGATATAAAATAGTGCAGTCATTATGGAAAACAGTGTGGTGGTTCCTTAGAAAATTAAACATATAATTAACAATGATACAGCAATTCCACTTCTGGATATATACAGAAAAAAATTGAAAGCAGGGATTGAAGAGAGATTTGTACACCAGAGCTTATTATCAGCATTATTCACAATAGCTAAAAGGTGGAAGCAACCCAAGTGTTCACTGATGAATGAATGGATAAGCAAAATATGGTATAAATACATACTAGTATATTAATTAACCTTGAAAAGGAATAAAATTGTGATAAATGCCATAACATCGATGAATCTTAAAAACATGCTAAGTGAAAGAAGCCAGGCACAAAAGGATCATATTGTATAATTTCACTTAAATGAGGTACTTACAGTGGTCAAATTCATAGAGACAGAAAACAGAATGCTGGTCGCCAGAGACTGGGGGAGGGGGAAGTCGCAAGTTGTTTAATGGGTAAAGAGTTTGTTTCTTCTGATGAAGAAAAGCTCAGGAGGTGGATAGTGGTGATGGTTGCACAACAGTGTGAATATACTTAATGCCACTTAATTGTTCACGTGAAAATAATTAAAATAGTAAATTTTATGTTATGTATATTTTACCACAATAAAAAACCAAAAACAAAACTTGAACCAATTACAAGCAGCTTGCTGTGCTTTCTTTCTCTTGACTTGTACCTCGATCTTTTCAAAGTTAAAGTGACATCCTTAAGCAGAAGTTACAACCTGTCCACAAACTTGCAAACTGCTGTTCCAAAGCTGGAATCAAAGAGAAAAGAAAGGAAGAGGACTAACTATAGCTCCTTCAATTTTCTACCTTAGGTCTTTTATGACTGGGCTGTTGATCATCTGGGGCTAGTTTGCATTTTGTTATTAGCTGACTTTTTAGAAAGAGCTTTAACTCCTGACCAGTTTCAGAGATCCGGTCCTCTAAATTTGCAGTTTCTTTTCCTGTTCTCCCCTTATATTTTTATATAATTTTGCACAAATGATTTCATCTACTTTGTTGAAAAGGTTGAAATTCTATGACTGGTAGGAAAAACTACCTTATGTACTTTCATCTTAATTTCATTTGATTATTGTTCATTCCTACATAATTTTTGCCTCAATCGCAGGAGAATTTCCTCTCTTTCTCCCAACTTTCTTCTGACCTTTGAAGATGTCCCCTCTCATACCTTTTATGACTTTACTCCTATAACCACATTTTTGTTCCCCATTTCTAGAATCTTTAAATATCTCTCTATTTTTTTTTTTAAATGGGACCACCCTGAACATATTGTTTTGTAACCCGCTCTTTTTTTAAACCCTCCGTCAGGCGCAACTGATCTCACAGGTTCATTGCACACAAATTTTCAGATATCTAACAGTTAACTTAAGTACCATGACTCATCACTTCTGTATCTTCCCCCTCTACTGTAACCTATCGCCAGTTGTGTTTGTGACTTAGTACAGTAAAGACATATTTCATAGCAGCATCTTTGTGTGCAATGAATCTGTTAGATCAGTTGTGCCCGACAGAGCGTTAAAGATTTTATTGGGGAATTGGGGAAGGGAACAGTGTTGGGGAATTGGGGAAAGAAACATTGTGTTTTTCCAGGACCCATCAGCTCCAAGTTATCGTCCTTCAGCCTTAGTTGTGGAGGGCGCAAGCTCAGTTTCGAGTCAAGTCACCACTTTCAATCTAGTTGCGGGTGGGCGCTGCCCACCATACAGTGCGGGAATCCAGCCGGCAACCTTGTTGTTAAGAGCGCGTGCTCTAACTGAGCCATCTGGCTGTTTGCGGCCTCTCAGCTCAAGGTGCCATGTTCAATCTTAGTTGTGGGGGAAGAGGGGGGCACAGTTTGCCCATGTGGGAGTTGAACCGGCAACCTTGTTGTTAAGAGCATGTGCTCTCACCACCTGAGCCACCTGGCCACAGTTGGCAGCTCAGCGGCGGCTCAGCTCGGGCGCAGCTCACTGGCCCATGTGGGAATCCAACTGGCGACCTGTTGCTTAGAGCTTGCGCTCTAACCAGCTGCACCACCTGCGCGCCCCCTCCCCCCCAAAAATCTCTTTTTAAGGCTTTATTATGTGTCAGCCTTCCAACTCATACCTTATCTATATAATGAAACTGCTTTTAGGTGGCAGGTTATCAGTCATTGCTTGGAAAGATCAGAAACCTCTTTTCTGTTCTTATCTCCCTCATATCTCTGTTTCTTCAAGCTTTCTTTTTCTCCAACTTTCTGATTTTTCTCTTGCTTCTGTTTCTCTATATGCTCTTCTTCCCAATTCATAATTGGCAGTGACCTTGCATTGTCTTTCTCCTCTTTTTTTTTATGTAGTTATTTCTTTGGTGAGTTTATGTACCGTCATGGCTTCAACTTTGATTGAAATGACCCAAAAATACACACTTTTAAGACTTGGAATCTTTGTACTCAGCCTTGTTCAGTATTACTGTCTCCTCAAAGGCAGTATGTCCAAAGTGAAATCCTTACCTGCATCTAACCTCTACTAATTTTAATGATGTCACTGTTTTTTCTCCTTGCAGTTGTGTGTCTTCCCTCTGCTTGTCTTCCTATATTAGTTGCCCTATTACTTATGTCCTTTAAGACCACAAGGAAGAGAAGTGTACAGGTTATCTTCACTAATAGAATTTTATTGTGAGGATACTCAGGACATGCACGTAGCGTGGGAAGCTGCCTCAGCTTCTTGTTCCCCTCTGAGCTTTGGTGTCTCTAATTTGGTGTCTCTGATTGTGGTATAGGCTCCATTAACAAGGGAAATAGCAGCTAAGAGTCACTTGGAATAATAATAGCTTGAGGTTCAGTGACCTTTGTCATCTTATTAGCATTTATACTTTTTTTTTTGTAGCTGAGCCATCCTGCTACCTATTGGCAGCTTAGCGGCAGCTCAGCTTGGGCCGGGCATCGAACCGCTGTTGCTCAGAGCTCAAACTCTTTTTT
>NW_017731420.1:1555023-1586586 GCF_001890085.2 Hipposideros armiger | reverse complement strand
GTGTCACTGGCCCTCATATGTGGGATCCGAACCGGGGCCCTCTGGCGTCCCAAGCCAGTTTTTAACCATTGCGCCACTCGGCCGGCCCCTAAAAAACCTTTTTATTGTGGTAAACGTCAAACATAGTTTTGTAAAGAAGAGAGTATAAACCTATATCACCCAGTTTCAACAATTATTAAGTTTTGACCAATCATGCATAATTTATATTCCCATACACACACCCCACCCTTTATTATTTTGAAGCAATCTCAGATACATTATGGCATTCTTAACTATTTCAGTATGCAGCTCTAAAAAATAAGAATATTAAACAGTATATCACCATAACACCATTATCTGAGGTATAAATTTAAATATAACTTACTGTTGAAATGATAAAATATTAAGGGGAATTTGGAGAAAACTGAGACTTGTCTATATATATATAGCAGGGTTCCCCCCCCCACACACACTCCCTATTGAAGACTTAGAAAACTTTGTATTTGAGATCTTGAAAAACATATTAACATAAATTCTTACATTAAGCAGGCACCATAAAAGTAAGATAAACAAGCTTGTGGAGGGGTTAAGGTTGAAGTGGACGTTTAAATGTTGAAGTATTTAAGGATTTGGATATAGCTAAAAAAGGAATTCTAATGTTTAAAAACAATGTGGGAAAAGACTGCTTTTTTTCACTATATTATTAACAATAGCAGTATGATAGATTATGTTCTTCCCTACTTTATGAGCTAGAAAGTCAAATGACAGGGAAACTGGATGATATTAGTCATTTATTTTAAAAAGACAATTCTAGGGTATATCTGCTTAAGTATGTAATAAACCCTATTGGTCAAGTTCCATCAGAGAGCTATCTTGTGGGTGATTTATTCTCCACAAAATTCCCTAGTACCTGAGAGAATGCATGTTCTAGAGGCACTCAGTCAAGAATAATTTTTTGGGAGGGGACCTGTCATTAAAAACATAGTTATGATGAAATTCTGAGGTGTTAAAAACCATAGTATGTTAAGTATAGAAGAAATTATGCTTATTATCTTGTATTTGCCACGGCAGAAAAATAGTAAAATATGTGTGTGTGTGTGTGTGTGTGTGTGTGTGTGTGTGTGTATTTTAAAATGCTTTTAATTATGAGGTTTTTTTTAAGCTCTAAGGGTTTTAAAAGCATACAATATAAAAATTATTTAAAATTAAATTATAACTGAAATGATCAGTTTTCATTTAAAACACCAGAAAGGGAAAGAGGAAATAAAGACAAAATGACATAAAACACGAATCATTTACCAAAATAAATCATGTGTTTTCACTTGACAGACTCCCGAGAGATCATCTTTTTGCCTAAGTTAAATTAGTTACATTTCAGTTGTTCCACATGTTGAGAAAATGAGACGTGTGGACTAATAGAAAATTCTTAAGTGTTTGCTGGATTCCTTTGGGAGACCTATGACTTGTTTGCTTAAAGTGAGCCAGATTATGAGCCTGCTCTGAAGAAAACTTTTACTGAGTATAACTCCTCAGGAATTATGTAGTGGTTCGATTAACTTTTGTCATAGTATTAAAGAGATCTGTTAATAGAATGCTGTCTCTGTCGCTGTTTTGTGTGCATAGCCATCTTGAGCTACTTGTTCTTGCTTAGCCACAAAAGATTATGAAGCACCTTTGCTGTCTGAGGCGTCACTATGAATAGTTCTGAAAATTTAAGAGTGTGGCTTCTCTTTCTGGTAGGGACATACTCTTTTTAGTTTATAGTACCTTTCTACTTAGCTCTTTCCCCCTGCTCATTAGCCCCTTCCTGTTTTTCTTTCTTACCTGGTCCGTGTCTTCAGGCATTCTTTTGCCAATATCTTTAACCACCTTGTCACATTGTTCTTCTGTGGCATCTGCCTGACAAAATGCCAAATTCCACTGCTTACCTTTTCCTTGTCTGTGTTAAAGCTTTGAGCAGTGCTGAAGAAAATAAGAAATTTCTAAGATTGCCATTTTAAATTTATGGTCTCTAACCTCAACAGTGCCTGCAGTGCTATCTAGTAATCCTGTTAAACTTCATGAGGTTTTTTTGTTCTCCACTCTGGATATTTCAAATATAGTCATGTATCTTCAAATCTCAGATTTTAACTTCCTCACTCACAGTAGGTGATTATCCCCCCTACTTCATAAAACAAATAGAAAGAAGCTAATACATTGTGTATGAGAACTCCCTCAACTTTCTGCAATGTCTACTGTCTTACCTGGAACTCTGCCCATCCTTGCCTCCTATCATAATGGGAGAGGTGTCCCCACCCTCCGAGGTTAAGGCTTTCACATCCACATTCCTCCCAGCTTTTTCAGGGGCATGCTTTAGTAGTTATTCTTGTCTCTTGTGTTTTCAACTTTCCCTTATTTTACTAGTTTATTCCAACAGCATTTATACAATACTTATTCAGGCATTTCTGATGGGTGTTTTGTTTGTTTGGCTTTATCTTCTTTCTCAAACTCATGTTTCCAATCACTTATCCTTTCTAGAGACTTCAAGTGTAGGATGCTCTATAATTGTTGTCTCTACTTCTTTATCTTATTGTCTTAAATTATTGCAGTCTGGTTTCTGCCTCTACCATTTCACTAAATTGCTCTTACTATAATCACCAATAATTTCTTTACCACTACATTTAGATACTTTTTTTTGTAAATTAATGTCATTTAGGCATAATTTACATACAATAAAATACTCTTTTGAGCTTGTTTTGGCTCAACAATAATTTGGAGACTTGTGTAGGATCTTGAATGTATTAGTGGTTTGTTATATTGTATTGCTGAGTAGTATGTATTGTATGGATTTACCATATTTTTTTTATTCCTCTATTAGTTGGTGGACACTTGGTTTGTTTTATTCCCCCAGTTTTTGGTTGTTTTGAATAAGACTGCTATAAATATTTGTACAAGTCTTTGGTTGACATATGTTTTCATTTTTCATGGATAAATACGTAGGAATGGAATTTGTGGGTTGTTATAAGTGTGTCTATAAGTTTATAAGCACTGTTAACCTGTTTTTCAAAGTGACTATTTAATTTTTCATTTCCAACATCAGTGGATGAGAGATTCCCTTGTTCTACATTCTTACCAGTACTTTGTATTGTCTTCTTAATTTTAGCCATTTTTGTGGGTTTGTAGTGGTATCTTATTGTAATTTTATTTTCCTGGTGACTAATGATGTTGAGTATCTTTTCATGTGCTTATTAGCCATTGGTTTGTATATTTTTGGTGAAGTGTCTGCCCAGGCTTTTTTGCCATTTTTATCTTTGGGTTTTTGTCTTATTGAGTTATAAGAATCCTTTAAATGGGTATATTTTTGGATATAATTCCTGTATCATGTGGCTTTTCCCCTCCAGAATTACTTAGATTAGATAATTTTGTATCAGTGCTTATATATAGATATGTTGTATACATGTATGAGTCTGGAATTTCCAAGTGAAAATAACACAGCACCCTCCCAAAAGCAAGGAAAATAATCCATTGTCAAAGATAAAATAGCAGAACCAGAATCAGAGATGATTCAGATGTTGGAAGTATCATACAGGGACTTGGAAGTTACAATCATTACTATATTAAAAGTGTCTGGTGAAAGGTAGACAACACCTGTGAACAGTTAGAAGAATTTATCAGTGATGAAAATTAGTAAAGAAGAATCAAATAGAGATGCTAGAAATATAAGATATGAAATAAATAATTTAAATTGGTTGATAGTATTGTTTGTCTTCTATACCCTTGTTGATTTTCTGTAAACTTATTGTATCAATTACTGAGTGAGGAACATTGAAATCGCCAACAACTATTTTGGATTTATCCTTATCTCTTTTCCGTTCTTTCAGTTTTGCTTTGTGTTTTATAAGCAGTGTTTTAGGGTGCTTACCTGTTTAGCATTGTTATGTTTTCTTGATAAATTGACCCTTTTATCATATGAAATATCCCTCTTTATTCCTGGTAGTATTAATTTCTCTTTAGTTTTCTTTGCCTGATATTAATACAGCCACTTTAGCTTTGTTTTGATTAGTTTAACATGATGTATATATATGTATATATATATAGAGAGAGAGGGTGCCAAAGAAATGTGTACACATTTTAAGAAAGGAAAACTGTATTGAAATTGTAATACTCAGTATATACCAATAACAAAAGATGAATACAAGTCACATTTGACTTCTGCAATTACAAGAGGTGCTCAAAGTGGTTACCATCAGCATCTAGACCAGCGCCTCTCAACCTTCCTAATGCCGCGACCCCTTAATACAGTTCCTCGTGTTGTTGTGACCCCCAACCATAAAATTTTCGTTGCTACTCTATAACTGTAATTTTGCTACTATTATGAATCGTAATGTAAATATCTTTTTGTTTTCCGATGGTCTTAGGCGACCCCTGTGAAAGGGTTGTTAGACCCCCACAGGGGTCGTGACCCACAGATTGAGAACCGCTGGTCTAGACACTTCTGATTACGGCAGACTACTGCTTGAACAATGTTGACCAAAGTGTCCACTTGCATACATTTTGTTGGCATCCCTTGTATGTATGTATGTTATATATGTGTGTGTGTGTGTGTGTGTGTGTGTGTATATATATATATATATATATATATATATATATATATATATATATTTATTCCTTCATCCTTTTACTTTTAACTTCTTTGTGTCTTTATATTTAAAGTGAGTTTTTTATAGACAGCATGTAGTTGGCTCTTTTTTTTTTGGTCTAATCTCATAGTGTCTTTCAATTGGAATGATTTGACTGTATATATATATATATATATATGTATATATATATATATATAATGAAATTAGTCATTATAGTATTGTTAACTACGTTCTCCCCAGTTTCTTAGTAGTTGCTCTAGGGATTACAACATGCATCTTCATTACAGTCAACTTCAGGTTGACTTAATTCCAGTAAAATTAACAAATTTGCTTCAGAATAACTTTATTTTGTTTCTTGTCCTTTCTTCTATTATTTCTGTATATGTTATATCTAAATATGTTATAATTTCAATATTGGAATTGTTGATGTAAACAATCTTATTTTTTAAAGATGTATATATATCTTTTTTTTTTTTAAAGATTTTATTGGGGAATTGGAGGAGGGAACAGCGTTGGGGAATTGAGGAAGGGGAACAGACAAGTTGCTATCCTTTTGTTCTTTAGTCTAGCTGTGGAGGGCGTCGCTTCACTGACCCATGTTGGTATTATCATTGTGCTCTTCCCGGCTGAGGCAGTTGGTCGCCAGCCATTGGACAGATGCTCACGGCGGCTCTTGGCAGCTCATGCTGGCTTCCAGCCACTCATGGTAGCTTTACGGCAGCCCACTGCAGCCTCACTGCAGCCCGTGCCGTTGCCGGCGACTCATGGCAGCCCAGCTCCAGGTCGAGCTGTTGTTCACCATCTTAGCTGTAGAGGGCGTAGCGTCACTGGCTCTAATGTGGGATCCGAACCGGAGCCCTGCTGCTCAGAGCTCGTCTCCGAAGCCAATTCTTAACCAACTTAGCCACTCAGCCGGCCCCCTTGTGAGTGTCTTTAGTTGCCCTGCTGTGGCTGCCTCAATGTCCTGAATCGTTTCAGAATGTTTCTCTTTAATAACTTTGGGGAAAAGCCAGAAGTCGCATGGTGCCAAATCCAGTGAATAAGGTGGTTGAGAACATATCGTAATATTTTCATTTGACAGAAACTGCCGTACCAAAAGCAATGTGTGACACGGAGCCTTTCCGTTGTGATCAGCAAATATGGTGAATGCTGCTGCCAAGTGTTATCCAACAGAAAGGCAGTAATCTTCAGTATGGGAAGTGGTGCGTCAAACCTTGGTAACAGTGTGTGACAAGTTTCAACTTGCTTGATGCAGTCAGTCGGATGTGAGCTACGTGTGTTTTCAAGTGTGCTGTAAATCATCCCCATCACGACAACACTCAGTGTCACACTTCGCTTCTGTTATAAGGCAATTTCTGTCACATAAAAACATTACGGTGTGTCCTTATCCACCTTACTCACCGGATCTGGCACCTCGCGACTTCTGGCTCTTCCTCAAAGTCAAAATGATTCAGGATATCGAGGCAGCCACAACAGTGCAACTAAAGACACTCACGAAAGAGGACTTCCAGAACTGCTTCAGAAAGTGGCAAGAATGATGGGATAAGTGTGTTTGAAGCCAGGGGAGTATTTTGAGGGAGATTAATGGCCATGTGTCTTATACTGGAATACATTTTCTAAAATTTAAACATTCACTGTATCTTTTGATCACACCTCGTATCTCCCAGAAGTGTTTGGCTGCTGATGCCTCTGGTCAATTTTGTTTTTATTTTCTAGCAAGGATTCTTTGGGATTGCCTCTGTATTTATATAGCTTAGTGGTCAGCCAGTGATTTAGGCTGAGGTTTTCCTCAAACACCTTGAGCCCGTATGACTTTCTCTGCTGATGTATCTATGTGTGGGTTGGGGAGCATATTCAAAGCTGTAGTTAGTTCTTAAGTCTCTTTTGGCTTTTACTTTTCACTAGATTTTGTTGGGTGTTCTCTGTTCATGTACATAGTTTCCTAGTCAGCCACTGATGTGGAGAGCTCATCTCACTTTTTCTGTGGCTTTCGTTTTCAGAATCTCTGTGGTACATTTCTGGCTGGTTTGTTGTTTCCCCAAGCTTTGCTGTCAAAGCTGTGGGTTTGACAATTGTTTTGTTATTGGGTAATAATCACTGCTAGCTGACAAAGCTGTCAGTTTTCAATTCATGTCCCAAATTGAGCCCATCTTTTCTGGCAGCAAAGCTGCTATTTTTCATAGTTAGCCTTGTCCTGGTAAAACTACAGCTTCCCCACTGATGGAATTGGGGAATGGGTGATGGTAGCAGCCCTAGGCTGGAATGCCACAGAGTCCTGGCATTATTACCTAAAGCCAGAGCAGGATTTCAAGAATAAATGCTCCTCAGTATGTTGGCAGCTTTTGTGTTAATTTCTTGAGGCACAAAATTGTTGATTTTGATAATATTGTCCCGTGTTTTTGTGTGAGGATGATTTGCCAGCCTCTTCACACCACCAGAGCCAGAAGTAGGGGTTCTCCTGATATGGTTTAGTTTAAATCTACAGTTTTGCTATTTTAAATCTACAACATTGCAGCTCCATACCCACTAAACTCTAATTCCACCTTCTCCCTCCTCCATCACTTGGCAACCACCTTTGCACTTTCTGTATTTATGATTTTGACTATTTAGATACTTCATATGAGTGAAATCATATAGTATTTGTCCTTTTGCAACTGAAACAATGCCCTCAAGGTTCATCCATGTATAGCACGGGACACGATTTCCTTCTTTTTTAAAGCTGCATAATATTCCATTGTATGTATATATCATATTTTGGTTATCTGTTCATCTATTGATGAACATTGGTATTGCTTTCACCTCTCGGCTATTTTGAATAACACTGATGAACATAAATGATCTCTTAGAGAGGCTGCTTTGAATTCTTTTGTATCTATACCCAGAAGTGAGATTGCTGGATCATATGATAATTCTATTTTTTAATTTTTGAGGAAACTCCATATTGTTTTCCATAATGGCAATGCCATTTTACATTCCCACCAACATTGCACAAAAGTTCCAATTTCTCCACATCCTCATCACCACTTGTTATTTTCTGTTCTTTTTGATAGTGTCCATCCAAATGGGTTTTGAGGTGATGTCTCATTGTGGCCTTGATTTGCATTTCTTTAATAACTAGTGATGTTGAGCATCTTTTCATATACTTGTGGACCATTTGTATTTTCCTTTTTGAGAATAGTCTATTCAAGTCCTTTGCCCATTTTTAATTGAGTTTGTTGTTGCTGAGTTGTAAAATTTCTTTATTCTGGTCATTATCCTCTTCTTAAATATATAACTTGCAAATAGTTTCTCCCATTGTGTAGATTGTCTTTTCACTCTGTTTCCTTTAATGCTCAGAAGTTTTTATGTATGATGCAGTCCCATTTGTCTATTTTTGTTTTTGTTGCCTGTGCTTTTGGTATAATTTCCAAGAAATCATTTTCAAATTCAGTGTCCTCAAACTTTTTGTTCTATAAGTTTAATTACCTCTAGGTCTTGTGTTGATGTCTTTAATCCATTTTGAGTTAATTTTTATGTTTGGTGTAAGGTAAGTGTCCAGCTTCATTCTTCTGCATGTAAATGTCCAATTTTGTCAGCACCATTTGTTAAAGACACTGTCCTTTTTCCATAGTGTAGTCTTGACACCCATGTTGAATATCATTTGGTCACATATCAACGGTTTATTTCTGAGCTCTGTTCTGGTCCATTGATCTATATATCTGTCTTTATACCAGCATTACAGTGTCTTGATTACTGTTGATTTGTAGTATGTTTTGAATTCAGTAATTGTGAGACCTCTGATTTTGTTATGTTTTTTTTTTTTTAAGATTGTTTTAGCTTTTTGGGGTACCTTGAGATTCCACATTTTTTGAGGTCTTTTTTTTTCTATTTCTGCAAAAATATGTCATTGGTATGTTAGAGATTGCATTGAATCTGTAGATTGCTTTGGGTATATGGACATTTAGACAATATTAAGTCTTTAAACCAATCCGTGAGCACATGATGTCTTTCTATTTATTTGTACCTTATTTGATTTCTTTTTAGGCAGTGTTTTGTAGTTTTAGTGTATAAGTCTTTCAACTTCTGGTTAAGTTCCTAAGTACTTTATCCTTTTTTTATACTATAATAAACAGGATTGTTTTCTTAATTTTATTTTAGTATCAGTCATTGTTGATGTATAGAGGTGCAACTGATTTTTGTATGTGAATTTTGCATCCTGAAATTTATTAGTTATAACAGTTTTTTTTTTTTTTGGTGGAACCTTTAGAGTTTTCTACATATGAGATCATGTTGTCTGTGAACAGAGATGATTTTACTTCTTTTCCAATTCTTTGTTGTCTTTTATTTCTGTTTCTTGTCTAATTGCTCTGTCTTGGACTTCCAGTACTATGTTGAATAGAACTGGTGAGAGTTGGCATCCTTGCCTTGTTCCTGATCTTTAAGGAAAAGCTTTCAGTCTTTTTTTCATTGAGTATGTTTGGCCATTATCCTCCTATTTGGCTGGCTGGCTGTCTTTATCTCTCTCTCTCTCTCTCTCTCTCTCTCTCTCTCTCTCTCTCTCTCTCTCTCATCTATCTTATCTATAGACCTGTAGATAGAGCTATATCTATGTCTGTCTGTATATCTATCCTTCATTTCCATGTGGGGCTTAGACATTATTTTTCTTTAACATTTTTTTCAAGTTTTTATCCTTTTTTGCTGCACAGTCTAATCTGCTCAAATCCTATGCAATGAAACTTTTATTTTGGATACTTTATTTTTTATCTCTAAAATTCCCATTTAGGTTTTTTTCTCTAACTTCCATGTCCTTTACATCTGTGAGTACATGGAACATATCCATAATTGCTTTTTATAAGATACAGTTGACCCTTGAACAACATGGGTTTGAACTTCATGGGTCCACTTAAACGTGGAATGAAAAAAATCTGCGTATAAGAGGATCTGCATAGTTCAAACTGGTGTTGTTCAAGGAGCAACTAATTGTATTTTCCATAAGTAATTGGGAATCTGCATATGCAGAGGACTGACTTAAGTTATATGCAGGTTTTGACAGAGCAGCAGTTGGTGCCCCTAACCCCAATGTTGTTCAAGAGTCAACTGTATTTTCTGTTAATTCTACCATCTCTCATTTCTTTGTCTGTTTTTATTGACTATTTTTTTCTCTTCTTTGCAAGTCATAGTGTCTGATTTCTCATGTTTAATAATTTTTTATTGTATTCTTGAAGTTGCAAATTTTACTTTGTTGAGCACTGGATTTTGTTTTAATTGTTTAAGGAGTTATAGACTTCTGGTAGGCAGTTAAATTACCTTGTGGATTGGCTCAGTGTTTTTGAGTCATATTTTTAAGCTTCTTTTGGGAGAATCTTAAGCATCTTTTATGTTTTGGTAATGTAATCTCCTTTCTAAAACAAGTTTGTTCTGGGATCTCAACTGAATAACCTTCGTTTGTAAGAGTTCCCTCCGCTTTTGTTGGTGGGAAAGAACCTCAGCTTTGTGTGACTTCAGGGAGGGTTCTTTTACAGCTCCCTGGTCATTGTTTTCTCTTAGGAAATTGACTTTGTTGGGGGGTTTTGAAGAGTGTTTTTTTGCAAGCATGCACAGATTGGCATTTAGCTAAATAGCCACGGGAATTAACTCCTGCGTAGATTGTTGGACTGCTTTCTCTGTAAAGCTCTCTTCATTATTCTATAATTCAAATTTTACTTGCTTTGCCTCTCTACATTCCCATCCTTGTTTCTTCAACTCAGCAAAAATTGCTGGACTCTGTTTGGATTCTTCCCCCCGCCCCGTGCTACAGTCTGGAGAAGCCTCTAGATCTAAAAGCCTGGGTGATAGTAGGACTTAACTTATTTCCTTCCCTTCTCTCAGGGATCTCAGTTCTGATGTCTAATGTCTGAAAATAGTTGTTTCCTATATTTTGTTGTGTTTTCTAGTTGTTTACAGCAGACAGATAATTCTGGATCCTGTTACTTCCTTGTGGTCAGAAGTGGAAATTCTGTAATGGACACTTTTAAATCTTTAAGTTGTTTGAACTTTCAATAGCTTTTGACATGGTCAAGTACTACCTTCTTGTCCTTCATGACCTCATTTCTTAAATATTGATGTTTTCCTGAGACCTGTTGTCTCCTTGACCGTATTTCTTCTTAGACATTTTCTTGATGATTTTATACTTCCTCATATCTTCAGACTTCATCTATGTGCTGATGACACCAAAAATGATATTTGCAACTCAGATCTCTTTTGGGGTTTATATATACAATAGCTTACTGGAAATCTACATTTGGATGAGTTAGACTTAAACTCATCATATTCCTCTCCAAATTATTTTTTTTCTGCTGTTCTTTAACTTAGTAAATTACCATTCACTTAGTTGCTTAAGCTAAAGGCTTAAGAGACATGATCAATTCTTCCTTTTCCCTCCTCACCCATATTTAATCAAAACCAGTTCATGTTGATTATGCTTCTTTAGTATCTTGAGTAGCTTATCAATAGCTTATCTCCATTCTTACTGTCACTACTATATTCTGTGTACCCATATATTCCGTCAGCTCCTAACTAGATTCCCTTCTCTACTGTTACTCATTTCATGTCCTTCCTCTGCATTTCAGGGGAAGTGATCTTTTTAAAATACAGCTCCTTAACATGGTTTACAAGACTCTTTTTACCTCTACATCCTAGTCACATTTGTTTTATTCATACTGAATTCTTTTTGGTTCATCATATGTGAAGCTTATTCATACTGAATTATTTTCTGTCTGTCAAAACATGCATAATCTCTCTGATCTCTTTCTTCCATATACCCGCACATGCTGTATATGTGGATGATTTTTTTAAAAAGCAAAAAGTAAAGAAAATTAAACAAGAAGACATTACTATATGTCAAATAGACCATGAAACTAAAACCTCATAAGTGAAGTAAAACTACAAGTGAAAATATGTGCAACCTAAACAAAGATTAATTTCAATCATATACAGATTTAAAAAAAGACCAAAAACCCAGTAGAAAAATGAGCAAAAAATATGAATCGATGGTTTAGTTTTATAACTATGTTTTTTTTTTTTTTTNCCTAGACCCCGCAAAGGGTTTCCATGGTGCCGACCTGTCCAGAAACGGTGGCTGAATGTGAGCCAGCTGGGGAGACAGGGTGGAGCCTGGGGGCGGTGCTGGGCACAGGTCTGCAGGGGCGACTGCCAGCGGGGAGACCAAGGTTTGTGTGGAGGGCCACCTCGTCCTTAGTAGTTGGGGTACTGGCCTTGAGGGTGTGCGGGTGTGTGTGTATGGCAACGGGGTGTCGGCATAGCAGAAGAGGTGTCGAGGCCTCAGAACCTAGGTGCCCCGGTGCTGCAGGCCAGGCAGAGGCTCTGCACCACCACGGCCGGAGGAGGCGGCGGCAGCAGTGGGCACCCTGTTCACTCAGGGCTGCGACAGCCTGCAGGCAGGGCGCCCTGGGGCCACGGCCCGCCTGGGGAAAATGCCCTTCTGTGCGGGCTCCAGCTGCCCAGGAGAGCACACGGCTCGTGCCATGGGCACGCCGCACGGGGCAGAGCGGCGCAGGCCCCAATGTGTGTGCGAGGACCCGGGATGTGCACGGGGGTCTCACAGGGGGCAGAGTGGGTGGGAGGCAGTTACTGAAAAACAGATCCATTTTTCTTCAGCATTTTACTGATGTTAAATGTATTACCACGTTGGGCCAGTTCCAGAATCCAAATTAAAAGCATAAATAAAGACACATTTTGTTTCCATCTCAAGCTCTCCCCGCCCGAAGGGCCCCAGGGAGGTGAGGTCACTGCAGCCTTGATTACGGGAAGGTCCCTGGGGCTGGGAGAAGCTTCTCTTCCCGGGCCCATTGGCCATCGGCGTGGAGGGGCGGGGGCCCGGGGCTCAGCGAACAAGGCTGGTGCGAACTAGGGAGTTGCCTGTGGGCAGGAGCTGGGTCAGTGAGTTGGGGACAGAGTTGCTTTAGCCACCCCAGTACCGCAGGCACGCCCCAGTGCCCCCCATGCAGCCCCAGGGCGTGCACACGCTTTTCAAGCAGATGGTCTTCCGGGTCTGGCCAAAAGGGGCCCGACTGCCCCAGCGCCCACACCTATATAACTATGTTAAAAGATGCTCAACTTCACTCATAGTAAGAGAAATGCAAATTAAATCTCTTGAGTTACAAGTTTTCACCTACCATATTGGCTAAAATCCAGATATTTGATTAAATAATCTGTTGGTGGAACTGTGGGAAAAGAGATTCTTTCATGTATTACTGGTAGGAGAAGAAATTGGTATAAGAAACAAGACCCCTGGAGGGCAACTTGCTCATATCTGTCAATATACATGTATATTATAAAATGTACAATTATAGTAAAGTATACCATAGTGGAATCAATAATTTTAATAATTATATGTTACATATAATATATAATAGTTATAATGGAGATTTTATTAGTTACATTATTAAGTTGATTATGACATGATTATACTTAGAGTACATATACTTATTCATATATGTACTTTTGTATTTTTGTATGTGTGTAGTTGCTTGACCTCACAGTTTCAGTTCTGGGAGTTTATCCTACAGATATACCAGCACATAAGTGAAATGATTTCTGTATAAGCTTATTCATTGCAGTGTTGTTTATAATAGCAAAGGGAACCTAGGTAGCCATAAATAAGAAATTGGTGAGTAAGAGATGCTACATCTTTGCAATAAAATGGGATGTAAATGTAAAAAACAAAGAATGAGGATGCTTTCTAATATGTACTTACGTTGTAGAGATCTCCAACATAGGTAATGTAATTAAGTGAAAACAAAAACATATACAGTGTGGATAAAAAAGAGTGTATGTAAAATGCTGTCTTGTGTGTTAAAAATGGGGAGAAATAAAAATATTCATATTTATGTAAAGGTTTTACAAGATACTGACAAAAGTGGTTATTCTTTGAGGTGTTTCTGTATGATTTTATTCCTTCTCATGTCTTCAGGCTCCATCTATGTGCTTACAGCACTAAAAATGGTAATTCCATCTGAGATTTCTTTTGGCATTCATAGAGATTGACAACAGGGATTGGAAGGAGACCATTTACTGTATACTTTTTAATGCTTGTACTTTGAAATAAAATTAAAAATTATACTAAAAGTCTTAAAGAAAATATTTTCTTTCTTTTTCTCATCAGTAAGCTAAAAAAGCTGAGTGAAGACAGTTTGACTAAGCAGCCTGAAGAAGTTTTTGATGTATTAGAAAAACTTGGAGAAGGGTAAGTACAAAAAATATGAAAGTAGAATTTAGATAACGACGGGACAATGATAAAGATACTATATAATATTAACCTTTTCATTAGAGCATATTTGCTTGAATTGAATAGTAATTATATAGTGGGAAAGTACCTCAACATAATAAGGGCCATATGTGACAAGCCCACAGTTAATGTCATATTAGCTGTGAAAAGTTCAAAGACTTTCCTCTAAGATCAGGAACAAGACATGGATGCCCACTTTCGCCACTTTTATTCAGCATGGTACTGGAAGTCCTAGCCAGAGCAATTAGGCAGGAAAAAGAAATAAAAAGTATTCAGTTCAGAAAGGAAGAAGCAAAACTGTCTCTGTTTGCAGATGGCATGAGATATAGAGAAAACCAGAAAGAATCCAGCAAACACGGTTAGATTTAATAAATGAATTCAGTAAAGTTTCAGGATATAAATTAATATACAAAAAATTTTTATGTTTCTATACACTAATAACAAACTAAGAAAGAAATTAAGAAAACAATTCCATTTACAGCTGCACCAAAAAGAATAAAATACTTAGGAATAAATTTAACCAAGATGGTAAAAGATCTGTAAACTGATAACTATAAGACATTGATGAAAGAAATTGAAGAAGACACAAATAAATGGAAAGATATTTTGTATTCATGGGTTGGGAGAATTAGTATGTTAAAATGTCCATACTACCCAAAGCAATCTACAGATTCAGTGCAGTCTGATCAATATTGCAATGACATTTTCACAGAAATAGAACAGATAATCCTAAAATTGTTATGGAACCACAAAAGACCATAGCAATCTTGAGAAAAAAGAACAAAGTTGGATGCATCATGTTATAAAGCTATAGTAATCAAAACAGTGTGATACTGGCATAAAAACAGACATATAGAACAATGAAACAGAATAGAGAACCCAGAAATAAGCCCATGCATATGTGGTCAATTAATTTATGATAGGGAAGCCAAGAATATACAATGGGGAAATTATAATCTCTTTAAAAAATGGTGTTTGGAAAACTGGTAGCTACATGGAAAAGTGTGAAACTGGACACCTATCTTATACCATACACAAAAATACACTCAAAATGGATTAAAAACTTGAATGTATGAAGTCTGACAATTAAGTTCGTGAACTTGCAACTGTGCACTTATGTAGACAGCACTGTACAAACAGCTTGGTAAGATTGCATAACCTTGGTACATCAGTGTTTCACAGCTATGTTTGTGTGACGTGTGGTGGTGTCTTGCTGAGTGGCGTTCATTATTGTTGCGTGTTTTTGTTTGCCATCGTGAGAATGTCTGAGCTTGAATAAGAGCAACAAATTAAATTTTGTGTTAAACTTGGCAAGAGTGGAAGTGAAATCAGGGACATGTTAATCCAAGTTTATGGGGATAATGCCATGAAGAAAACAGCAGTATACAAATGGATTAAATGTTTTTCTGAGGGGAGACAACGCATCACTGATGAATAGATGTCACAAAGGCTAGTAATGAGCAGAACTGACGAAAACATAAAAATTCTTCCGATTGTATGTCAAAATCGTCACCTGACTGTGAGACCAAGTAAACATCGAAAGAGAAACAGTGAGGAAAATCTTAACTGAAAATCTTGGCATGAGAAAGATGTGTGCAAAAAAAAGGCAAATATGTGAAGGAGCCAAAACTGTCAATCAGGTATTTGGGATTAAAGACTGGAAGCTTACTTAAATTCAGAAAAACTTTTATACTCTTCCTGTATATACTTTTTAAAAAAACTATTAGTCAGAAAAGCAACATTTGGAATACTTTTCTGTTATCGTTCAATATTTTTAGATAGAACCTGATCCTAAGCCTAATGTAGACTTGATTCTGGAAAGTAAATCTTTTCACAACTGCCTTGATGCACAGAAACCTTTTTAAAATAGACACTCCTTCAAGTCTTTTGTTTGCATGGTCACACACTGATGCTTAGATGTTCCAGTATCTGATATGGCCGCAGTGGTCTTGATAACAATAGTCTTTTTTTTTTTCCATCTTTAGAAACCACAGAAACACCATATCCAACAGATCTCAAGCTACTGTGTGTGTGAATGACATCACCTTTTGTTTCATATCTGAATGCTGTACATCTATTTTGGATTGTATGTTGTGTTTGTGTATTTATGTTTTCATTCATGGTAACTTCTCATGTTATGGGGTTGATTTGCATTGAACACAAACTGTAAATAAAAAGTCTGAAAGAGAAAAACAAAACAAAACAAAAAAGTCAGGGGAGGGCCGGCTGAGTGGCTCAGTTGGTTAAGAGCTTGCTCAAGAGTGCGAGGTCTGAGCAACAGGGTTGCCGGTTCGATTCCCACATGGGCCAGTGTGCTGAGCCTGAGCTGAGTTGCTGCTGAGCTGCAAACACGTGGCAGGATGGCTCAGCTGGTGAGAGCATGTGCTCCTAACAACAAGGTTGCCAGTTTGACTCTCCCATGGGACGGTGGGCTGTGCCTACCTGCAGCTAAGATTGATCATGGCACCTTGAGCTGAGCAGCCCTGAGCTGCTGACGGGCAGCCGGATGGCGACTAGATTTGGAGCTGAGTTAGCTGCACCCTCCATGACTAAGATTGAAAGACAACGACTTGGCTGTTCCCCTTCCCCAATTCCCTAACACTGCTCCCCTTCCCAATAAAACATTTAAAAAGAAGCAGAAAACAAAAAATGTCAGGAGGTGCCTGCCGAGTTGCACGTTGGTTAAGAGTTGTCTTGGGAGCGCCAGCTCTGAGCAGCAGGATCCCAGTTTGGATCCCACATGTGGGCCAGTGACGCTGCGCCCTCAACAGCTAAGATGGTGAACAACAGCTTGACCTGGAGCTAGGCTGTGCAGAATCGCCGGCGATGGTGGAGGCTGCAGTGGGCTGCCGTGAGCTACCGTGAGTGGCTGGCAGTTGGCGTGAGCGGCCAGGAGCTGCTGTGAGCAGCCATCCAGTGGCCGGCGAGCAACCTGCCTCACCCAGGAAGAGCGCAATGATAATACCAACATGGGGCAGTGAAGCGATGTTCTCCACAACTAGACTGAAGAACAAAAGGACAGCAACTTGTCTGTTCCCCTTTCCCAGTTCCCCAATGCTGTTCCCCTCTCCCAATTCCCCCAACAAAATCTAAGAAAAAAAAAGCCAGGGGAATCTAATAAAAATATATTCATATGGGAGATTTCAATATGTCTCTTTCAGAATTGGACAAAATAATAGAAAAAAGAGAAAGAACATGGGTAAATACTGTAATCAATAAACTTGATTATATACATAACTGTAAAGTGTATACCTATACTTATATGTATATACATACATATACACACACACTTGCATTCCTCCTGTTTTTTGGTTTGTTCATGGACCATTGATTAAAAAAATCTGATAAATTCTAAAAAAGAGTTTGCAGGTCACATTTCTATTTATAGTCTAAAATTCAAAATAAATAATTATAATATGAGAAACCTCACACTTACGAAATTAGGAAACATATCTGAGGTTATCTATGTGCTAAAGAGGAAATCACAAGTTATCTAGGAAAAAATGAAGAAGAGAGGAAATTATACCAATATCTGTGGAACCCAGCAAAGTTGTAATTAGGGTAAAATACTTAGTTTTAAATTTCTTCATTACTTTAAAGAAGAAAGACCAAAAAACAGAAAGAAAGAAAGAAAGAAAGAAAGAAAGAAAGAAAGAAAGAAAGAAAGAAAGAAAGAAAGAAAGANAGAAAGAAAGAAAGAAAGAAAGAAAGAAAGAAAGAGAAAGAAAGAAAGAAAGAAAGAAAGAACTTAGAAAAATAAAATATACCAAAAGGAATTAGGAAGAGAAAATTTATAAAGGACAAAGCTGAAATTAATGAAATAGAAAATAACGAAATTAGAAATAAGTATATGTGAAATATGTATTTTTATTAGTTTCAGGTGTGCAAAACAATGTAGTGAGACATTTACACCCCTCACAAAGTGATAACTCCCCTCCCCCAATCTACTACCCCTCTGACATTGTATATAGCTGTTATAGTTCCACTGACTTTATGCTGTACTCCACATTGAAAATGTACAAGTAGATGATTTTATAACAAAATGTAAATTGTGTGAAGTGACTCCCAAGGAAGTTAGAACTGAAATAGTTCAGTTACCACAGACAAGATGGAAAAGCAGTTAAATATTTATTATTAATTACAAAAGATAACAGCTCATAGCAGTAGTATTCACAATAGCCAAATGTGGAAATGCCCACCAAATGATGAATGGATAAACAAAATTTGATATATCTGTACCATGGAATATTATTTTGCCATTGAAAGGACTGAAGTACTGATACATGCTACAGTGTGGATGAACCTTGAAAACATTATATTCAGTGAAAGAAGCCAGATATAAAGGGTCACATATTGTATGATTCCATTTATATAAAGTATCCAGAACTGATAAACCCATAGACACAGAAAGCAGATTCCAATTGATGTAAAACTAGATAGAGGTAATGGCTACACTGCATTGTGAATGCACTGAATGCCACTGAATTGAAATACTTTAAAGTGTTTAAAATGGTGAATTTTATTTTATGTGCGTTTTACTTAAACGTACCAGCTAAATTTTACCTAGTCTTTAAATGACAAATAATTGCAGTTGTTTTTATGAAGCCAGCATAGCTTTAATATCAAAACCTAGATGTAAAAAAAGAAAACTGTAATTTAGCCTTACTTTGAGACCCATTATAGTTACCATGCCCACCTTGTCTCAGGTGGGAAGACGTGCCACTTCTGTTCTTAATGGATCCCATCATCCGTTAAATTTAAGAAGCCCATTTCAACATTGGCATTCTGTTATCTGTAACCTGCGCTATAGAACTTGCAATGATGCTAGTAAAGGATTTTCCTCTGGACCCTTTTGAACATAGTGAACATAGTGAGGGAAGGGGAGGTGAGCAAGTCCCATATAATATACCCGTTTCAGTATTCCATCTGCTTGAGCCTTTGATCTTCCTCTAGTGTATACGAGGATCGTTGGCATCTCACTTAATGTAGGCCACTATTGAGTCCAGGTTTCACTTCACTGGCTGAGCGAACTGTTAGGGACACTCCCAACTGAGATAACACACTGAGCCTGGAATTTCTGGTCTTGTATCCATATCAGTAAATTCCTTTCTCCCTGGAAAACTTGGAATTCATTTCCACACATGTTCTCTAGGGTTCTGCTAATAAAAACAGACAAAATCTTACAACTTTTTTTTTTTTTTGGTGTGAATAGTAGATGCTCTTGGGTCAGATTTTTATTCATCTCCCTAGTGTCTGGGGGATTTGAGTGTAATTATAGATTTGGAAGTAATGAGAGGTGGTGGTGAGGCCGTGTAGAGGAGGATGTAGTATACGTTTCCCTGAAAAGTAAATGCCTCAGCTGGGGTTGTTACAGAGTCTTTTAGGCATTGTGATCTCAGCTCATCTTTTCAGACTGGGTGATAGGGTTGCTTTTGCTGGCAAGGGAGGCTTGGTGGGGTTTGGGGGTTCAAAGTACTCAGATTAATAATAATCTACCTAAATGTCACAAAATAATTCTCTGGGTACCTCTCTTTATAGTTAAAAATCTAACTAACATATTGTAGTAGACCTGGTGATGTTGTGAATTCAGTTTGCAATATAACCCAACTTCCAGCAAGATTAGACTTTGCGTTTGGTTCTCAGAAGTCTCAGCCCTGTGCCTACAAGAATTAAGACATTCTTTTGGGGTATTCAAAAGTTTTCTGGTTCTCTTAGTCTTGAGTTGGGAATTTAAGCCCTGAGCTTGTTATATTTGTTATGTAACCTTTCCAGTGTAGGCAGGGGCAGCCAACCCATTCTACAGTTCTTTGTACTCTTATTTTACCATAACATTCTATTGATACAGGTAGTTGGTCTTCTAAAGCTTTGCCTGGACTCCAGGCAACTAAGGGTAATAATTTAAGTAAGTGTTTTGCCACTTAACACACTCCAGGCAACTAAGGGTAATAATTTAAATAATTGTTTTGCCACTGAACACACTGACAAATGTTCTATTTGTCACTTGCATTATTGAATTAATTACTATCTTCAAATCTAAGAAAGAACTAATACAAGATTCCCATCTTAAGATTCTTTGCCTTGGAACTACTTCTTATACCAAAAACTGTTGGTAGCAGAGCTTTGTCAGAGAAAGAAAAGCTACTCTATGTATTCTGGGTATAAAGAGTTTATTATAAAATTAGGAGCTCAGATAACTTGTGGAAGGGCCAGAGGTGCAAAGGTCATGGAATCTGCTCCTGAAGGTCTGATAAGCCAATGCTGAAGACCTCGGCTTGAAGCAGTGAAGTTTTGTTTCTCAAAAGCTCACTGGGCATCTGCTGGAATCCTTAAGAATCTTTGAGAAGCACCCACCAACTATTGGGTTGTCGGAAAAGTCATGACGTATATTTTCTATGTTTTTCGTTGAAAAAAATGCATCATGACTTTTCCAAAAACCCAATATTTCAGACAGCAGTATCAGTATGGTAGTTAACAAAAACTCAGCAGGAAGCAGCTGTGTATCTTAATCTACCAATGCATCTGCTACAGCTACATCTGGAGAGTGATGGATTTTCTCCTCAACTTTTTGCCCTTCTGATTTCATGCATGCTCTTCTCATTGTCAAACTCTTAACTGTGATCCATATCGGGAAGAGAATTTGGGGAAATTTGGTTTCCAGCCTTTCTTTTTCAGTGATGAGAAGTGATAGTGTGCTTAATTGGCAGTAGATAATCTAGCACTAGTAGATAATCTAACACGACAATCTATTGGGTTGTCGGAAAAGTCATGGCACATGTTTGCAACGGGTTGCACTAGTTCATTTTTGGAAGTCATTCGCATCTATGTTATTGCTATGTCATTTGACAACGGACAGTTCTAGCTTCATTCTAAAAAAAAGTTGAGTGATTTGGTTGAGTTTTGGAGATTTTACAACAAGTTGAAGATGGAAGACAAAACTGTGCATTTTTGCCATATTTTACTGTTTTACTTCCATAAAAGGAAGAACGCGTGTCAAGCTTGTGAAAAGTTACATAAATTTTACAGTGACAATGCTCTACAAGAACGTCAGCGCCAATGATGGTTCACGAAATTCCGTGCTGGTGATTTTGATCTCAACAACGCTCCTCAGTCAGGGAGGCCCATAGAGGTTGATGACGACAAAATAAAGGCATTGGTTGAGTCAAACTCAGATTACATGACACGAGAGATTGCAGAAATATTGAACATCCATCATTCAAGCGTTCACGACCACCTGAAGAAGCTGGGATACATAAGCAAGCTCGATATTTGGGTTCCACATGAACTCAAAGCAGTTCATTTGACGGCACTTATAAACATCTGCAGTATGCTCATTAAACATGAGGAAAACGATCCATTTTTGAAGCAACTGATAACTGATGATGAGAAGTGGATTGTTTACAACAATGTGGTGTGCAAACAGTCTTGATCCCGATGTGATGATTCGCCTCAAACGACATCGAAAGCAGACATTCATCAGAGGAAGGTTATGCTCTTAGTGTGGTGGGATTTTAAAGGTATCGTGTTTTTCGAGCTCCTACCAAAGAACCAAGCAATCAATTCAGATGTGTACTGTCGACAATTGGACAGTTTGAACGAATTTATTATCTAGAAATGTCCAGAGCTTGTTAATTGTAAAGGAGTTGTGTTGCATCGCGACAACGCAAGACCACACACAAGTTTGATCACCCATCAAAAATCATTGGAGCTTGGATGGGATGTGTTGCCACACACACCATACTCACCTGACCTTGTGCCATCAGACTTCCACTTGTTTCGCTTTCTTCAAAACTCTACGTGGAATAACGTTCAATTCAGATGAGGCTGTAAATCAGCACCTTGTTCAGTTTTCCACAAATAAAGACAGGTCCTTCTAAAACGAGGAATTATGAATCTCACTGAAAGATGGAAAAAGGTTATTGAACAAAATGGGCTATATATCATTGATTGATCTTTGTTCTTTATATAAATATTGAAATTACTTTCAGTTATTCAGTTATATTCAAATATTCAATTGACCATTGAAAAAACAGACAAAATACATCATGACTTTTTCGACAACCCAATATATTGAGGGGATATGTATACACACACATATACATATGTGTATACACTTATATGTGTATATGTGTATATATACATATTATATGGGGCTTTTAAGGGGAAATATTAGTGTGTGTATGTGTATAAATTAAGACTGTACACACACACACACGCGCACACACACACGCACACACAGGTACCCACCCCCAAAGGTGACTTTGGGTAACAAGCTAAATTAGATTACTTCAGAAAGCCCAAAGAAATAGAGAATAGGATAAAATCCATTTTATTGAAGTAGCTACTTTATTACTTATTTTTCACGTTTTCTCTTATTTTAAATGATTGTAAATTTGAAAGTGATTCTGCATAGTTTCCCAGTATTGGGAAACATTCCATGTCTTCCAACTGCTTGCTCTTTGTCTTCTGTAAAGATAATGTAGTGAGAATAACATGATCTTTAGAGTTCAAAATGTGTTTGAATTCTGGCCTTGCTGGTTACAGGAGTCTGAGTGTCTGTTCCTTCTTTTAAAATGACTATAATAGTATTTTACCTCTCAATTGAGAGCATTGAATTTGATAATGCATGTGAAACACCAAGCATAGTACCTGGCTTATACTAAGAACTTAGTAAGTGGTAGCAGTTTTTACCTTGTCCTCTAATTTATACCAAAGTATAAATGGCTACCCTCTGTCATTGTTTTTGCTTTTTAAAAACACATAAATATTTAATTGGCAATGTTTCAAGAGTTGTAGCAGATTGTTTTGGGGCAAATGGCCATTAGATCCTATTACTCATTTTATGTACCTGTGCGTATGTGGTCTTGCTCTTGAGGAGAAGATACTGAAAGAAGCTTTTGAGGATGTCTTGCATCAGTGACTTGGGGGGGACCAGAGTTCTGCTTCTTTAACTTTGGTATCCCTAATGTGGTCCCCAGGTGAGGGTTTCAATTGCTCATAAGCACTCTGAATGGGCATGGGATGAGGTTGCTTAAGGTGACATCAGCCTTTTCTCCTAATTTGAGACTTGGGCTGTTTTTATTCGATATTTCATTCTTTTAATTTCCATTTGTATCTTCTTAATGCTGAGGTTGTTTGAGTTCACAAAGCGTATTTCTTACATTCATAAGAAAAGTAACAAATCTTTATATATTAACTTAATGATTTTAGGTCAATAATTGAAGCATTAAAACTAAGGTATAATTCACTTTTCTTATTATTTGTTTACTTTGATTTGTCACCATTAAATCATGTTTTAAACTAGAAAACACTACAGGCAAAAACTCATAGATTCTTTTTCTCTAATAGTTATGATGTTTGAAAGGAAAAAAAATAAAGAAATGTCTTGGTTTGTTTTAGGTCTTATGGAAGTGTATTTAAAGCAATACATAAGGAATCTGGTCAAGTCGTGGCAATTAAGCAAGTACCTGTTGAGTCCGATCTTCAGGAAATAATCAAAGAAATTTCCATAATGCAGCAGTGTGACAGGTATGAAGAGACTTTATGTTTTATTTACCTTCACTTTAATGAGTTTTGCTAATAATGTACAATAAAATGTGTTATTTGGTCATCTGTTTAGTTTTCTTTTCTGACTTGCCATTGGAAGTGAGACTAATCCTTCAAGAAAGATGGGGGTAGCTTTGTAGGGTTGTTCTTAGGACTTGCAGCTCTTAAGCATAAATGGTGTTACAGAGCAACATGTGATGATAAAAGATATTCAGTTTTCCCATTTCTAGGGTGAATTTATGGGTAAAAATTATTTTTTGATGTTAATGGAGGGTTATTTAGCAGTCTTTTGTATAACTGTTTTCACTAATTAAAAACTCACATTTTAGGTAACTCTGATTTATTCCACAAACATTTATTGAGCATACCCAGTGGGCCAGGATCTAGGAATACCAAGAAAACTAAGATATTGGTATTCTTCTTGAGGAGCTGGCTGGTAATTTGGTTGGTAAGACAGATACTTAAACAAATAGCTATAATACAGCTCAGTCAGTATAGTGACTGGTGGATGGGGTGAAGTGAGAATAAGAAGGCATGGCACCTTCCAGGAGTCAGGAAGTCTGGGATGCTGAGAAAGAGTTAAGTTGATGAAGAAATGGAGGAATGAGAGACAGTAAAGAGAATTACAGGTAGAGAGGTGAAAATAGCTCACTAGTATGTGCTGTTCTGACAAGGTCTAGAGTTGCTGCAGTGGAAAGTATGAGACAGAGATTTGTGTGAAATGAGTTTGTGTAGTCCAGGGGTCGTCAAACTTTTGAGATGGAACGTACCCAAAGAGCCACGTGTGGTTCGCGAGCCTGTTTGCAGACTCCAGGTATAGTCAATGGAGCTGATCATGAAGGGTCTTCATATGCCCTATTAAATAGCCCAGTCTTTATAAGGAATGTAGAGGATATAAATTAGGACTGTGTTTAGCCTATAGTTTCTTAATCAAAGAGGGATTTATTATTCTCCCTTTACCAAAGGGAGATAGGGCTGGTATAGCAGCAACAAAGTAACAACTGTCTCAGAAGGTGTCTTTTCTTATACTGTGCCATCCATAGCATGTGGCCTTTGTTCTCATGCTTATTATCTCATGGTTATAAGAGCTGCTCCAGCTCCAGGCTTATGTCTACCATTCCAGGCAGAATAAAGAAGGGAAGAAGCGGGAAAGGGTTTTCCCAGGAACCCTCAGATTATGTTTTATCAGAATTGACACATGAGGACTTAGAGCCCGTATCTTATAGGAGTCTGGACATGTTGTCAGCTCCGATCAGGGCCCTGTTAGTAAGAGACCTATGGAAAACTTTCTGTTCCAACAGTATATAAGATCCATATAAGCTTTTTGGCTAATGAAATAACTGAATAACTGTAGAGGAACTTCGTTGGTTGGGTATGTTTAATTTTCTTTATTGTATGCTATGTATTAAGATTATGTTACATATTTTCCATAAAGGCTATAAACTGGAAATTCAAGTAGTTACAGAAAAAATAATACATTCCTCAGTCCCCAGATCAAAATATATAATTGTGGATTTTCCCTAGACCATGCTATTAATTTGGTAACTTGATAAAAATGTGGTTCCCACAATAATGAAAAAAAGGAAAGATTGAGGATAGAATAATGTTGGGCCCATCAGGTGCTTAATATTTGCATGTTGCAATTACTGTTTTATTATTATGGTTAAGAATAGTTCAGGGACTAGTGTTTGCTTTAGAGATTTTAATTGAGTGTGGTCTAGGAAAGGCAGGGCCTCAAATATTACCTATTCTACATCTGTTCCTCTAACTTTTGTGCATCTTGGGACATATCAGCTCTTACTCAGATTCTGCAGTAGCATCCTATTTATCTACTTTGTCTTTCATTTTTGATTCCTCTAACCCTTTTCTTCCCTGAAGCTAGAGTGATCTTTCTAAAATGCAAACCTAATCAAGCCATTCCCTGTTTAAAACTTAAGTGGCTCTCTCCCCATTGCCTAGATCAAGCCAATCTCGTAAGGATGGCATCTAAGGTCCTTTATGATCTGACTAGTGTTTATGCTTCCAATATTCTCTTACCTGAATTTCTCTTTAAAGCACCTGTTCCCTTGCATTCTCTGTCACCTGACTCTTAAATTCTTTGAATTTTGGATTATGTCTTGGATTCTGCCACATAGTGGTTACTCAATACTGATAAGTATTTCTGATTCCTGTCTGGGCAACTGAATTGGAATACCAGGAGGAACTTCATATTTAACGTTCTAAAACCAGAATTTTAATTGTTGTAGACAAGCCTTTCAAATTCCTGTTCTGCTCCTGTTCTGTTAATGGCATCATCTACTTAGTCTTTCAATAACAAAACTGAGTATCACCTTTGTTTCTTTTTCTGATACTGCTGATGACACTGCCTTACAGATTTTCCTTCCGAAATGTCTTCAATACTTTTATGCTTCTTTTCATTCCTTGAGAGAAGGAATCATATTTCTTAGCACCCATTACAATGCCTATCACTGTACTTTTTGTTGAATGAATGTGAATGAATGTGATATGTAGGAGTAGTATGGAGAAGAGCATTATAATTTGAGGTATTATTATTATTTTTAAAGTTTTTATTGGGGAATTGGGGGACGGGAACAGCATTGGGGAATTCGGGAAGGGGAACAGACAAGTTGCTGTCCTTTTGTTCTTCAGTCTAGTTGTGGAGGATGTTGCTTCACTGGCCCATGTTGGTATTGTGATCATTGTGCTCTTCCCGGGTGAGGCAGTCGCTTGCCAGCCATTAAACGGCTGCTCACGGCGTTTCACGGCAGCTCACACCGGCTACTCATGGTAGCTCAAGGCAGCGCACTGCAGCAGGGGCTGCAGCCTACGCCATCGCTGGCGACTCACGGCAGCCCAGCTCCAGGTTGAGCTGTTGTTCAGCATCTTAGCTGTAGAGGGCAGTGTCACTGGCCCTCTTGTGGGATCTGAATCGGGGCCGTATTGCTCAGAGCTGGTGTCCCAAGCCAGCTCTTAACTAACTTGCCACTCGGCCGGCCCAGAGTTATTTTAATATAGATGTGTTATTGAGAAATTAATATGAAAATCATTTGGAAGAAAACAGTACAAATTGAAAAATTCCCACATAAAACTGGAATTTTGGTTAGAGAAAATGAGATTTGCCTTTCTAAAATTGAAATGTTTTTGTAAGCCTATTCAGCTATTTGGACAATTGATAAATTTTCTTGCTTTCTGCACTCTAAATAGAGACCAGAGAGTGTTTTAATTTGTTTTGGTTAATTTTAGTGAATATTTAACATGTGTTTAATGTTGTATATTGGCATAAGTATTTGAGGGAGCCCATCTGCACTGTTTATTGCTGCATCTTCTCTGTCTAGTCCAGTGCTTGGCCAAAGTAGGTGTTTAATAAATATTTGTTGAATGTATGAATTGTGGAACATTAATACTAGACTGTACCTCTCTAGGTCTGTTGGTTTAGAGTTTTTCAAGAGTATTTTGCGTTAAGGAAGTTTTTCTAGGAGTATCTCCCTTAAACAGTGAAGAATTGAGCAGAATGAGAAACATTACTAATGATAATGAGTACATTACTCATTTTTTTTTTCTGTATTGGAGCTCTTTCTAAAAATTTATTTGAGGAAAAGTTTTCTGGTTGTAAAGCATGTTAAAGAACTATTTTACAAGTATAGAAAATGAGACCTAGAGATTTTACATGACTTGTCCAAGATCACATAACTAGTTAATGACTGGGATGCTATAAGAACCCACATCTTCTGACTTCAGGGCCAGTGCTGAAGGAAGCAATGTCTATAAAAAGATTCCAACAATTCAAAGAGAGGCACTCTCAGGGCATTGCTAGGGGTGGAGGCAAGAGCTGGCCAGCAATGTTTGTGAATACTACAAGGTCTGACAATTAAGTTCGTGAACTCATCCTAGAAAACGTGCTACATACCTCACTGCTGAATATCACTATGGTCACCTTCGAAGTACTCCCCTTGGGAAGCTATGCACCGATGCCAGTGCCTAGTTCACCCTTCAAAGCAATTCTGTTCTGGAACTCTTTTTCTGGAATGACAATCAGAGCTGTCGTCGTATTACTCTTGATGTCCTGAATGTCATCAAAATGTCTTCCTTTCAATATTTCCTTTATCTTTGGGTAAAGAAAGGAGTTATTGGGGGCCAGATAGGTGAGTAGGGAGGGTGTTCCAATACAGTTATTTGTTTACTGGCTAAAAACTCCCTCACAGACAGTGCCGTGTGAGCTGGTGCATTGTCATGATGCAAGAGTCATGAACTGTTGGTGAAAAGTTCAGGTCATCTAACTTTTCCACACAGCTTTTTCAGCACTTCCAAATAGTAAACTTGGTACAAATTCATAATGAATAATCTCTCTGATATCAAAAAAGGTTAGCAACATCATTGCAACAAGTTCACAAACTTAATTGTCAGAGCTTGTATGTGCTAGGTATGTGGATACAAGGGAACCACAGTTGACACTGCTCCCACACTCCTAGGTGCTTATACTCTAGAGAAGGAACTTCTCATATCTAAACCGAGAGAAATGTGTAGTTATCACATGCATCAGGGCACACAATTTTCACTACTAATTCATTCAACTAATACATTGAGTGCCTACTTCTGAGTGTAGCTCAGTGTGCAGCACACAAGAGACTCTCAGACTTTAGAGGGACTTTCAGTCAGATGGAAGAGACAGATGAATGGACAGGCTGTTTTTGTTTTTGTTTTTCAAAGATTTTATTGGGGAATTCAGGGAGGGGAACAGCTTTGGGGACTCGGGGAAGGGGAACAGACAAGTTGCTGGCTGTCCTATTGTTCTTCAGTCAAGTTGTGGAGGACGCCGCTTCACTGGCCCATGTTGGTATTATCATTGTGCTCTTCCTGGGTGACGCAGTTCGGTCGCTGGCCCTGGACCACCGCTCACGGCGGCTCTTGGCACCTCATGCCAGCTGCTGGCCGCTCACGGTAGCTTACGGGAGCCCACTGCAGCTTTACTGCAGCCTACGCCGTTGCTGGCGACTCATGGCAACCCAGCTCCAGGTCGAGCTGTTGTTTACCATCATAGCTGTAAAGGGCACAGCATCACTGGCCCTAATGTGGGATCTGAACTGGGGCTCTGTTGCTTACAGATGGCATCCCAAGCCAACTCTTACCCAACGCGCCACTTGGCCAGCCCCAGGCTGTTTTAATACAGTGTGATAAGAGCTGTGATGGGGTAAATATGGGGAACTGTGTGGGTTTGGTTGGAAGATATATCTAACACACCTCACCATTGGGGATTCAGGGAGAACTTCCCCAGGGAGGTCATACCCAAGCTGAGTTCTGAAGAAAGGCTTAGATATGTTGGGCAAAGGGGAGAGGAGCATTTCTAGCTGGCCTCCTCTGACTACCAGAGCAGCTCCTTTTCTTTCTGTTCTGTTTGCTGATGTTTGTGGGTGTGATTCCATTTAACACTGTTTCTGGGGCCAAAAAGAAAAGTTTGAAATTCACCATGTTGAAGGATTCCTGATGAATTTTGACAATTTGTATCAGTTTATGTATATTCAGTTTTGAGTGGGCCAAGAAATAAATTGTGATTTATATTAAAAACAATTTGGTGTTCATAAGAGAATGTTCACATTCCCTTTGTGGAAACTCTGTATCACACCTATTAAGTTTAGAACATTGTTAAGATGATAGAAGGATATTAATGAAATTTATGTAATGAAAAATAGCTATTTCTTTACTATTTTAATATCACATGTCCATACTAAGAGGACTTTTAAAAATACACCTTAGAAAATATTTGCAAAAGACTTATCTGATAAAGGACTGTGACCCGAAATATAGAAAGAATTCTTAAACCTCAACAAGAATATAGACAACCTAGTTAAAACATGGCCAAAGACCTTAACAGAAACCTAACAGAGAAGATATACAGAGAGCAAATAAGCATATGAAAAGATGCTCCATATCATATGTCATCAGAGAAATGGAGATTAAAACAATGGGGTACCCCTGCACACCTATTAGAATGGCCAAAATTAGGAACATCGACAACACCAGATGCTGATGAGGCTGTGGAGCAACAGATACTTGTCCTTCCATTCATTGCTGGTGAGAATGCAGAATAGTGCTGCTAGTTTAGAAGCCAGTTTGGTAGTTTTCTTACAAAAGTAAACATATCTTAACCATATGGTCCAGCAATGGTACTCCTTGGTATTTACCCAAAAGGAGTTAAAAATCACATCCCCACAAACACCTGCACGTGCATGTTTATAGCAGCTTTATTCATAATTACCAAAAACTCGGAAGCAACCAAGGTGTCCCACAGTAGGTGAATGGGTAACAAATTGGTGCATCCAGACAACAGAATATTATCCAGCACTAAAAAGAAATGAATTATCAAGCTATGAAAGAACATAGAGGACACTTAAATGTATATTACTAAGTGAAAGAGCCAATCTGAAAAGGCTACATACTGTATGGTTTTGACTATATGACATTCTAGAAAAGGCCAAACTATAGAGACAGTAAAAAGATCAGTGGTTTCGAGGGATTAGGAAGCTAGGAGGGATGAATAAGTGTACAGAGGATTTTTAGGGCCGCGAAACTACTCTGTATGATGCTATAAAGTATGGACTTTGGGTAATAATGATGTATCAGTGTAGATTCATCAATTGTAACAAATGTACCCCTCTGGTGTGGCATATTGATAATGGACAAGGCTGTGCGTGTGTGGGGCAGACAGTATATGGGAACTGTCTACCTTTTGCTGAATTTTGCTGTTAACCTAAGAACTGTTCTAAAAAATAAAAATCTATTAAAAAATACCTTTAGCAGTACATGGGTTTCTTCATTTAAGATGATATTCAAGGGGCCGGCCGAGTGGCTCAGTTGGTTAAGAGCATGAGCTCTGAGCAACAGGGTCGCTGGTTCGATTCCCACATGGGCTAGTGAGCTGCACCTGAGCTGGTGAGAGTGCGTGCTCTTAGCAACAAGGCTGCCGGTTGGACACCCATATGGCATTGTGGGTTGCGCTCCCCCCCCACCCCCTGCAACTAAGGTTGAACACGGCACCTTGAGCTGAGCAGCTGCGAGCTGCCCACAGGCGGCTGGATGGCTCAGTGTGCAACAAGGTCGATGGTTCAACTCCACATGGGATGGTGGACAACTCCTCCCACAACTAGATTGAAAGCGGCAACTGGACTTGAAGCTGAGCTGTGCCCTCCACAACTAAGATTGAAGGACAACGACTTGACTTGGAGCTGATGGGTCCTGGAAAAATACAGTGTTCCTCTTATCTAATACTGTTCCCCTTCCCCAATACTGTTCTCCTCCCCAATTCCCCAATAAAAATCTTAAAAAAGAAAATGATATTCTAGTTAATATAAAAATGTTAATTTTCTTTTAGGCAGTAAAAGTTGTCATTTGAATTTCCATAAGAAGCTTAAACATAACGATTCAGTCCAAATAGCTTATACCATGAGTAGTGTTTATATAGGTGCAAATAGATAAGAGTTTGTAGTGCTTTTTCCATTTTTTCCCTCTGGCTTTCCTCACTTCTCTTTTTATACGAATTCTATTTTGAGTTGTGATACTAGAAGAAGACTGTTAGGATAAAGGTTCAGGGGAGATGTGAAATGGAAACAGAGGAATGGAAAGGATATGATCACTAGGCATGAGATGAAAGGAAGCCAAAAAACAAAAAAGAGAAAAAACAAAGGAGAAGATATGTAGTTTCATTTGGCTATGTTAAATAGGGGAAGGGATGCAAATGAATGGGACAAAAGAATGAACTGGTGTGGGGATAGAACAAGGGAAAGGAATAGAATTGTCATCCCAGTTATCAAGACATCATGCTTCATACAAATTGGTTGTTAAAAAGTATAATAGTTATGGGGATGTAGGGTATAGCATAAGGAATATAGTCAATAATGCTGTAATAACTATGTATGGTGTCAGATGGGTACTAGATTTGTTGGGGTGATAGATGGGAGGGTGTTGGGGGGGCAGGGTGAAAAAGATGAAGGGATTAGTAAGTACAAATTGGAAGTTGAAAAATAGTCATGAGGATGTAAAGTAAAGCATAGGGAATATACCGTATTTGCTGGCGTATAAGACGATTTTTTGGCCCTGAAAAATATGCCTCCAAGTGGGGGGTCGTCTTATACGCCAGGTACACTTCAGATAGACTGCCCATAG